>NC_134550.1:56015871-56315871 GCF_025594145.1 Primulina tabacum
GTGAGATTTTGTGCAGTACCAGAAGGAAAATTGGTGGAAATGACGTTAAAATTTTCGCTTACCTAAATTTAGTACTGGTTTTGTCTTCTTGTTCATAGAGCATGATTCTTTCGCGAGAGAAACAGACAAAATAGATTTGACTAAGGTTTAAAAAAAGTGAAAATAAATTTTTATTTATATATTATATCACATTATAAAAATGTTGTTTCCTAAATCAACGCATATTACTTTTTTTTCCAGACAGGAGCTTATTATCGTTCATGTTACTCTTTGAGTTTTAAGAGGTATTTATGTTAAAGATTGAGATTAACTTATCTCATCCTAAAATTTGGTTCAAGATGGAGTATTGACCAAGTCAATACGAAATTTTCGTTAATTTTATCCAAACGATTTGAGACAACTAGCATACCTTATCACGCATTATAATGAATATCTGGAATGTGAAGTTTATAAATAACTCGACTATGATAGTACAACAAATAATGATGAAACTTGGACTCTGATATTATGTTAAGATTGAGATTTAAACATAACTCAACTCCAAAATCTAATTCGGAGAATTGTCCAAAATACAACTCAAATAAATTTTATTTAATCGATACGAGAGAATAAACAATTTCAACATCGTGGGTGTATGTCAAATTCGACCTCAATGTATTTAGGGGTTGTGGAGTCGGTGTTTGAATATGTGGAGGTCGTGAGTATAAATGAATTGACATTTTTGGATCCTACATAAAAACAAGATCCAACGGCCCAAATGTATGTTTATGAGATTCATGTCTAAATATGTGAGAGTATGTTCACAATAAAAAGTAATATTCTTAGCATAAAAAATAATATTTTTTCATGGATGACCCAAATAAGATATTCGTCTCACAAAATACGACCATTGAGACCGCCTCACACACAGTTTTTGCAATATGCGAACCATGTTGAAAGAAAAATATATTTTTGTTTTCAAAATATAATTTATTTTTTAAAATTACCTTTTTCTTTATAATAAGATTGTGTGAAATAATTAATTAAGAATTTTTTCTTTCTATATCTTTGATAATTATGCTAAGATTATCATGATATGATATTATTGTTTAAAAGATTTTATTTTTAATAAAACTCTTGTTTCCAGATTTTGTATGATTCTTTTTTCGGGATAAACTCTAGGAGAAAATGAATATATATAAAGAAGATAACGTAGTGGCTGAAAAAAAGACTTTTACACGACGAGATATAGAGAAAAATATTATGATAGAGAAATATTAAGTCTCAGAGCATCGCCGTTTGAATATCGTTGTTGCTACAATGTATTGTCGTGATTGTTGGGACATCTGAAGAGAATATTTTGTAAAAGTGTTGATTAAATCGTGTTTTTGTTGCTCTAGTTTTCGGCATACTGTTTGTGTTCCTTGAATACATTTTAAATCTGATTATTTGTTTTAGGATACAATTTGATTCCTTAACATTTTAAGGAATATTTTTCTTAGAATCACTAATGTTGGTTTTTGTAAACTCAAATTGTTTTTCTGATGATTTTTTGTTCTGAGGCGACGCGCAAATATTTATATTTGTACACAATTATCTCTGAGTTATTTTTCTTTAAGTTATTTATTGTGTGATATATTATTACATTCTGTGTTGTCACTATATGTTATAACATAGACAACATTGATATTTGATATACAAAATTTTTTACAGTTTATGTTAAACAGAATCCCGACAAGTGGTATCAGAGCTTGCTCTTGATATACTAAGTGTTGATCTTATTATTTTGTTTAACAACCTAATTAATAGAAGTGTCACTTACAAACGCACCACTGCGACCACCTATCTTGGATGGATCCAACTATAGTCTATGGAAGGTCGAGATCAGAATACATATTAAGTCAATAGATGAAATAGCTTGGCAACGAATTGTCAGAGGCTGGAGTCCTCCGAAAAGAATAGATGAAGATGTTGATAGTAGACAAAACCATATGTTTAGTTTGATTACAAATTGTGTATTAGCTAAGGATGCGTGACAAACCCTTCAAAAACATTGTAAAGTATCTGAAAGTGTGCGAAGGACAAAGTTGAGAATGTTAACATCTAAATCTGAAAATCTGAGGATGGAAGAGACTGAAACAATCACTGACTATGACCGTCGCTCAGAGAGATTGCCAACAAAGCATTTAGTCGTCGTCTACTGTTGTAGGTTGCATCGTACCTACTAATGGATTACACAAAAACCTGTGTTTTCCGCACATCATGTTTCTCCACTTGGAAAGGCTTGTACACAGACGGACATTAGTGACATGCATGATGCCTTGCTCAAAACCGACTATAACCCTTATTCATGTTTTTTTTCTATGAAGCTCATCAAGAACACAATTTGCAACTACTTCAAGCCACGCTAGCATCGATGATGTCTATTCTCTAAAATAAAGAAGACAAATAGATCTAATTCATGTTCATGCTAGCATAAGAGCGATCCAATAACAGATGACTCTTTATCAGGAAGTGCAGCATCGGGGAGCGCAGCGAGATATCAATGCCCCATGCCAGATATACCGACATGATGAATAGTAAGGAAGAAGGTTCCATCATGTATAATTTTTTGTGAGACGGGCACTTTCATATTTGGAGGTTGGCCAACCAGAACTAGCACCGAAAGATGCTACATCTGCAGGCTCAAGTTTGCTTGCCTGAATGGCCATGACATGCCTAACGATTGTGCCTCCATCGAGAGTTCGAAGCCAAGTAGCAAACATACTGGCGCAAATAAATTAAGACTGCGCAGAAATTCTCGAGGATCCAATTTTCTTACTTGCTAGTTCGAGTTAGATTTCGAATGATCCAGCAATGAAAGTGTGCTAACCCGGTTTAAAAACTCATTGGGCTTATAATGGCAAGTTATGGTTTGATCGTCCCATACTATGTTGTGGTCCAAAATGTAAGTGTAAATAATTTGTTGGGCCAATTTCTGAGGTTTTATTAAAACTATGATGCTTTGAATTAAATCATTGTTTGATCCAAACATTTGACTCGATTTTTATAAAAATTATAATTACATATGAATAAAATATTTGATTTATCATTCATTATCCGAATTAAACGATACCAAAGTGTTAAGAGTATTGTTTCCCAAATAAATTTTATATTTTAAGTAGAGTTTATTACAAGATATTTACGTCCCAACTCATCTCGATTGTCCTGTTTGCATAATAATAAGATAGAGACAAGTCAAATAGCTGTCAGAAGCTAAGCCAAAACCACATAATATAATAATATATATATATATATATATATATGTTAAAAATAATCTACTGCAATTTTCGAGGTTGTGTTGGAAGAAAAATACTCCATGGAAGTTGCCGAACACGGGATGGGATATATATGCAAAGTGGCTGCCAGATTGATAAGTACTATGATAATTATTATATATTCCGCCGCCTTAATATCTGATTAATATATAATTGAGTGTGCTTATTATATCTTCGTTTGTCTTTTCTCTGCAGGTGATATGTCATCAAGAGGCGTGCCTCAATTGGATACGACCCTCTGAATTTCAAAACATTTTTTTTTATCTTTATCAAATAAATAAACAAAGTAAAGTTGGACTCCGAGTCTAACCTACTAGCTAATTGCTACCATTGATTTTGTTTGTTTATCAACTTGGCATCAGAATGAGAGGGAAGTGTTCAATTTTTTTAAAAAAAATTTTACTTGATGGTTTAATTTTAAATTTGTAATTCAATTATTAAAAAAAATATCCATCGATCGGTATGTCTATTCATCTCCCTCAACACATATCTCGTGTGTTTTATTAATATAATTAATCTCGACATCAACTCAAATTTCAAAGAGATGAACGACACGTTATAATGACCAATTTTAAGGTTTAAAAAAAATTATGTTTATTTAAAATCATATTTCCACGAATTTATCTATCACAACACATCATTCACGTTTGCAATATCATATTAACGCTTCAAACTTATATCTTTGTAACATGTTTCACATATTGGTAGCTTCAATATTATATATTATGCGAACTATATCTAATAGTAATGCTACAATATACTGAATTTTAGTACAGTAGGTGAGGCTACAAGGAATAGAAAGAATTAGACATAAACAAAAGAATTAGTGGAGCATCAACCTCATTGTGCCCCAAAAAGAAATGTGGAGACAATATCATCTGACTTGAATCAAACTTGGTGTCAGTGCTCGATAATGTCAATAAAAATATATTTATTGTTAGTAATCAAGAAACAAAAAATCAGTCGCCATAATAAGAATTATGAATATATTTCAATAAAAATTTGACTCATCCTGATATTTGATCTTACATCCATAGTATATATATACAGTTTTATGTGTTGTAATCACACCGTACACATTTATGTGAGTACCGATTAGATAATACTCATATATTTGATGTCATGAAACATATCAAATTTGTAAATTTAATAGGTGAGTTATATCTCATCGTTACTATTATGTTGTAACATATCAAAACTATATAAGTCATGTTTGTCAATAAAGACGAATTTATTTCTAATATAGTAAATTGTAAGATACATACAACAACAACAAAAATGTATAATTCAAATTATTTTATATTTCGAGCAAAATGTCTATTAAATTACTTTTAAATTTTTCTTTATCGATTTTTTTTATAACCAACATATCAATATTCTTGTGTGTGTCAAAAATGAAATATTGAACAACATATTTAGCTAAGTATATGCACATATTAAAAATGCTGAATGAAAAATTTCATATTACCTTCAAAATAAATTCGGGTCTTCTTTATTTTTCAACCATATAATCTATTTTAAAAGACGCAATCATATATTGGCTTTTCTTTATTAAAAAAAACCTGGAAATGGATTTTACATCGTGCATTTATTCCGTGTAGACCCACCAAAATATTAATTTAAATAAATAAATAAAATAATAAAGAAAGCAAGTGGAACCTATAAAATTGTATTTAGTATTATAAAAAAGTACACTTACATTTCAAATCAATGTGTTAGCATCGATACAGCCTTCCTGAAAGTGAATACAGTTTCATCCCAACTATTTTGGTTATATGAAAACGACATTGCCCACTTAGTTATCATTTTCTGTTGAATGAGTGGAATCGGGTCGAAAATAATATTATCAAACCTATTGTCCGATTCTTATTGTTAAAATTTTTGAAGTTAATTACTGTATTTATTCCAGTTATATAGATATATTTCTTATATATATATATATATACACACAATTTAAGAAATTCATTAGATATATTAATTATGTAAACTACTTTCGAATTATACCTTTACTAGGAATGATCACGTGCGATGCACGTGGGTGATTAATAATGAAAAATATAATAACGAGATTTAGATAATTTTTAAAATCGTTTGAATAACATCTTGTTTATGAGTATTTATTAATCTAAATATATCAAAACACAATAAATAAAAATAAACCATGACGATAAATCAAATATATTCACTTATTTATTTAACATTTTCCAATTTGCATGATTATAATAACATAATGACAGCTCTCTCAAATTAACAAAGATATTTTTTATCCAAATATCATTCACAATGAAAAACAATATAAATAAAATTAAGAGAATAATAAATTTTACTAAAACCAAAATTTCAATGTATTTAAATGGAGTGCATATAGTGATTGTCAAATAAAATTATCTTAATTAACTAAGTTATCATAATGATGTTAAAATAAAACCTCTAAACTTGTTATTAAGTTAAATATCAATTGTGTTTTTGCTAACTTTTAACTCCTTGCGAATTTTGTTTAACTTTTTCCTTTTATAGAATAGATATTACACATCAACTCAAATATTTTAAACGGTATAGTAGCTCAATCATCATGATTCTATCGACGTATCCAACAAGGAAAATTATTGCACTCCAATAATTACACTAATTGCAATATATGAGAATCGATCTCATGACTTTGACTCTTATATATACCAATTGTAAGATCATGCATTTGTCGATTTACCAAAAGTTATAACCAGGGTAACGATGCAACATTAATTAAAATCTTTTAAAATCGTAAAACAACTTAAACGTCACATTTGGATTGTTATACCTTACATAAACAATTATTACACATAACAGATATGATATAGTTGTCATTTTACATTTTAGAAATCATTTTTCTAAATCAAATTTATTCTCATTAATAAAATAATTTCATCGAACACAAAGTAGTTTAATTAATAATAATAATTTAAACACAAATATTAATTGTTAGGATGACCACTCTATGTCATACACTTATGCTTCATTAAGTTGCAATCATAGGAATAATGCACAATGAATTGGTAAACATAACTTAGTTAATTTAATAAGTAATTAATATTAAATAACAATTTTGTTATTTTGAAATGTGAAAATAGTTTTATATATATAATTCATCATATATAATGATAAATTAATTAATATGTAGAAAAAAGAAAAAATTGTTTTTATGTATGTAATTTCAACATATATAATGAGAAATTAATTAATAGGTTGAAAAGAACAAACAAGATAACAAATCAATATATTATATACGATGATTTCGTAATAGAATAATGCTAATATAACCATACTTTGTATTATGTTTAGAACGCAATTGAAAATTGATAACAAAATATATAATAATAGAAACTTTAATCTTAAAAACATTATTATCTAAAATATTATCATAATACATCATGAATCATAAATGAAATCACTAAATTATTGAGTAACTATTTACTTAATTATTACTTAAATCAATTTATAAAATAAAAAAGATAAGATATAAATATTAAATATTCATTAGTAACCATGAAGAAATACACTAATTTTAGTAACAATTTTTAGTTAGCAACAAAGAAAAATTATGGGTAAATTGATAAATTCAATATGCATTAATATCCAAATACATTTAAGATAGACAATAAATTATAAAAAAACTCATCAAAAAAATTATTGATTTAATTTGCTTTATTAAATGAATAAGGGTATATTGGAAAATTCACAATTAGAAGTCATATATTTATATGTATGTTAGATTTAACGAGCACTTATATAAATGGTCCATTAGTTTGTTATATTTCCAATCATTAACTATTTAGAAGAGTCCTAGTTAAATACAAATATATTAATAAAAGAGTAGAAAAAATATTAATAAATATGGTGTAAATATGGTAGAATATATCAAAGACGGGGAGATAATGATATGGTGAAAGCATAGATATATATGTCTACAAATAGTGATGAGCTATAGACTTATCAATAACTCGAGTCTAATTCATTAAGGTTGTATTTACATTGATGGATTTCGAATACATTAATTTCAAATATATTCGAATGTATTTTTTGTTGTTTTGAATAAGCAAGACCATGAACTTGAAATTTATGTTAAATATGATGGATTTTAAAGAGTAGCTCTCTTGTGAGACGGTCTCACAAATCTTTATCTGTCACACGGGTCAACCTACCGATATTCACAATAAAAAGTAATACTCTTAGTATAAAAAGTAATATCTTTTTCATGAATGACCCAAATAAGATATATGTCTCAGAAAATACGACCCGTGATACTGTCTCAGACAAGTTTTTGCCGATTTCAAATTCACTCAACAATGATGTCATTTGAAATCCATTATACAGTGTGTAACTAATGTTTAAATAAGAATGAATTTAAAATTTGATCTATTGTTTATTATTAACAATATAACTATAATTGAAATTTTATGGATTTCAAATAAATCTCCCCAAATGCGTCCTGAAATTTTATCCTTTCTAAGAAAATTCAAATTTTGGCTTTGTCTATGGATTAAAAGAAAATGTGCGACGTACTACAGAAGTGCCACTTCTTGTTAAAATTCTTATATGTTCTGTCACGCCCCGAAACTCGGGATTTGACACCGGCGTCGTTTAACAATCACACAATTGAAACAACCAGCCTCGTAGCATAGTATAAACCGAAATACCAGTTTATTAATCATAATCTCAAAAACCAAAGTCTTTACAACTGAAATAACCAATGAAATAAATGCAGAAACGTTTTTACATAAAACTTGAGTACCAAAATTCAGAAACCTCTTTACTAGCAACTCTCGAGATTAAAACAATTCACCAGCCCCAAAATTGTTCCGATTCTTCTTCTTCAATCTGCTCTTCGGATTTATCTGGGAAGGTTGTAAGGGGTGAGTATTTTGGGAAATACACAGCAAGTGGGGGCCGTTTGAGTACAACAAAACAACATGCAATTTCGAAATATACATACCATGCAAACATAATTCTTATCACATGCGCATCATTAACCCGACACTGAGATTCATCTATTTTCAATGGTTTACTGATATCAGTCCCTAATTTTTACTCCTCTAAGGGGACGAGGCCGTATAGCGGTTATCTCCCCCACCGCGTAAGGGTACGTATGGTTGGGATTCCCACCCATATCAAGTTGAATTCTCACAGTGTCAAAACATTTATTCATGCAAAATATCGTAACCAGAAGGGTGTAGAAGAAGAATTGTACTCGCCCGAATTTTTATAAAACCGAAAATATATGCATCGAAATTCAATAATTTAAAACAAGCCCACTTACCTTAAATTCTTGATGAAAAACGTAAAAAGGCTAAGGTTCTTCGAAATTCCTACTTCACTGGTTGGACGGCGGCAGGGCTTCGCTGCGCTCGAAAATTCCTAAGGAGACTAGAGCACAAATTTTTGAAAATTTGGTGTGTTATGTGGTGTGATTTTCGAGTCTACAGGGCCCTCCTATTTATAGGGGTTGGCTGCTATCGTGATCGAGTGATATCGCGTTTGAATCTGAATCAAATCTTTATCGAGAATCGTGATCTATCCGTGATATAAATTCGAACTCTAAATCTTTTATCTCTCAATTTTCGAAATTCTCAAATATATACACTGTAAATTTCGAATTCTAGGGATTTTATTATCCTTTGCCTGATTTTTATCCCGGTATCTCCATATCAACTCAAATCTTAGGCATTTATCTGCGAAATTTCAAATAATAATATACACGATATTATTATTCACTCAATCTTGGTAAAATCTTACAAATCTCACATCCTCAAATGAGATAAATCCTGGTATCCAAAATATACTACCGTGATAAAACTTAAATGATAAAACTTAAAATTCTTGGATTTTACATGTTCACATGCAATGTATATCTGTCTCCAAATGCAAGTGTCTTATGAAATGACTTTGAAAATTGAGGAGGTCTTTTGTGAGACGGTCTCACGAATTTTTATATGTGAGACGGGTCAACTCTACCGATATTCACAATAAAAAATAATACTCTTGATATAAAAAGTAATAATTTTCATAGATGACCCAAATAAAATATTCGTTTCACAAAATACGATCCGTAAGACCGTCTCACACATGTTTTTGCCTTGAAAATTTAGATGAACTTGGAATTTATGTCGAAAGTTATAATTATTTGAGAACCTGCAATTTTTTTAATATATTTTATTTTTGTAATTTTGTTCAGATTTCAGTATTAATCTTGTATATTCAATTTTCTATACTTATTTAGTCATTTTTTTTAAAATCAGGTGTGTTTATATTGTACTACACATGTCAGCACTACGTCGGTTCCACAACATAGTCCCACCAGAAAAAAAATAAGATTAAAATTGCAACAACAAAAAAATAGCAAACTAAAACTGAATTTTGACAATATAGAATATCTAAATAGCAAATAATCAAATATGTATACGACATAACAAGTTTTCCTTAATTTAACTTCAAATATTTATCCCAAAAAGTATTGATTATAACTGGATTATGATTCATTGCGCAGCAAACCATTTTTATTGGAAAGATACCATTTTTTAAAAAAAAATAAAAATTATCCAAAGAAGACTTAAAAAAACACAAACATTCATCCCAAGATAAAAAAATGTTTGCTAGAAACAGCATTTTTCCCTAACAATGCATAAGACATTCTTGAAATTCATAGCTACATTAAATATGATGACATTTCACTATGGAATCAATGCTTGATTAAAATATCCAAAATTCATAGTTATCACTATTCACATGTTTTAAATAATAATAATAAAAAATAAAAACAAAATATGAAGTTTTCCATATTGTATAGTGCGGCCTTCCCTTTGGTTCCCCATAGCTTCCCCTGAAGAATCCCTCACCCTCTATAAATACATCACCATCTTCTTCTTCTGAACTACAAAACCTAAAAAAAAATGACACCAAGCCCATCTTCCCAAGTTTCTTACAACTATTAAGCAGAAACAAAGTTTAAGTTTAGCTAGCTGCTAATCGGTTAGTGCTTTTACGATAGCTCTACACACTTTTCTTTCTCGTTAGAGTTAACTAGCAAGCGCCAAATATAGAAATTTTATCGGAGTGCGGTTTGGTATATCTATCACGCACAGTTTTATTTGCAGTTGGTACTATGATATCTTCTGAGATTGTATGTTGATAATCATTCCTTCGTATCGATAGTCGTTCGTGATTATCAGTAAATACGATATTGTGATTATGAGCAGTAGCCAAGAACTGTTGGCAGGGCAATAAGATTAATTTTCTTGATTCTTGGAAGCTGACTAACCCCACACATACACGCGCGCGCGCTATTTTGTTTGATTATATATATTTTGAAGCTTCAATGGTGGATTAATAAACTGCTGAATTTCTGTGTTTAAGTAATTGGGATTGTGCGTTGAATCTGACATCTTCTTTAGCCCCATATATTTTGCTAACATCTCCCGGAGTTGCAACAAAGTTAAAACTCTTGGTGGGATGGGTAACGTGGATGTTGCCCTCCCTTTCTTTTATAATTTTTTTACGGACACATGCACACGCATATATATTAGACAGCAAATATAATAAGATTTCGTGTGCATCGAACATGTTATCATGCATGTATATTTTACGGCTCGTCCGATTTCGAAAAATAAGAAGAATGCAACAATTCATGTAGATAGTTTGCCTTCTAAAATACTCTAAGAAGAAAGAAGTTCAAGTTGAAGATTTCTTTGATATGTGGAAAAAGTTAATATACCGATGAGCAATTTCAGCTTCACATGTCATATATGTGAGCATTTGTTTGTATTCATCTGTCCTTTTTTTTTATTTATGATTTCTTATGACAACTCTGGTTTTCACCCAAACTAAATTCTTGAATAAAGTTACTGTGTACGTGTATCACAATTATCACATCAACAATTTAGCAAATAATGATCTAGCTAAAAAAACACTTAAATTACGAGAAAAAAACATGCATGATTTTAGAAGTAGAAACGACTTTTAACAACCATATCACAACAACCATGATTTTTTTACAAGCTCTAGCTAATTTTACCTGAACAAATCCAATGATAGCAACCTATTTAGTTTCTATATTCAAACTTAAATAGGTAAATTCTGATAAATGTCACATGCTTCATCACCAGGATCAAATGGGAGAGAAGAACAGAATGCACCAAGCAGAATACACCCTTGACGGATCAGTTGATCGCAATGGAGCGCCAGCTGTTCGAGCACGAACTGGATCATGGTATGCTGGTTTTCTTATACTAGGTAAGCCAAAACTGCAAAAAACATGCTTTTATATTTGCTAAACTTGTAAATATTGCTTAATATTTATTTTTTGGGAAGAATTTTGTTTCTTATTATTACACTTTTATTTCAGTGAATCAAGGCCTCGTCACACTTGCATTTTTGGGGTTGGAGTCAATCTAGTATTGTTCCTTACCAGAGTAATGGGCCAAGACAATGCTGATGCTGCAAATAATGTTAGCAAATGGACAGGCACAGTTTACCTATTTTCCCTTCTGGGGGCGTTTCTTTCCGATTCCTCCTGGGGACGATACAAAACTTGTGCCATTTTCCAAGTCATATTTGTGATTGTAAGTTGAAGAATTAAGAAATTTCGTTATTGCACTTAAAAATGAATAGCATCATATGGATGGGACAAGCTTGCCTGGTTCTGGTTTGGCAGATTTTAAGGGCTCAAGTCCAGCCATAAATCGTGGTCTTGACGTGGCATCACAGCTCTTTGTGTTTTTGCCAAATCGAGTTCAGACAAGATTTTTCCCAGAATGTGGATATCCGTTACTAAAATATGGTGAATTGATGACAGGGTTTGGTCTCCTTATCATTGACATCATACTTGTTCTTGGTTAAGCCAAATGGCTGTGGCGATGAAAACACTCCGTGCGGCTCACATTCTACGCTCCATCTTTCGCTCTTCTATGTGTCGATTTACCTAATTGCACTGGGAAACGGAGGGTACCAACCTACAATCGCAACATTTGGAGCCGATCAATTCGATGAAGAACATCCCAAAGAAGGCCACTCAAAAGTGGCGTTCTTTAGCTACTTTTACTTGGCCCTGAATCTCGGGTGCTTATTTTCAAGCACAATCTTGGGTTATTATGAAGATAAAGGGATATGGGAAATAGGGTTTTGGGCATCTGCTGGATCTGCTACGGTTGCACTGATTTTGTTCCTGATTGGAACTCCAAGATACAGACATTTCGTACCCAGAGGCAATCCTTTATCAAGATTTTGTCAAGTGATTGTTGCTGCATCAAGAAAATGGAAAATTGAGGTGCCTTCAAATGATGATGAGTTATATGAAGTACAGGAAGCTCATTTTGCTGACAATGCAGGCAGAAAAATACTTCATACACAAGGATTCAAGTAAGTTGTGACACTAAAAATTTCCAAATCTTTTCCCGATATTCAAGGATCGAGGATGTGATTATTTGCAAGATTGACTCTATTACCAACTATTTTGTTTCTCTTCTTACGGTAAATCCAAATTAGAAGTAGAGATCTAACAGTTTTATGCTCCAGCTTGACTTCACTCACAATTTGAGAAGTCAATATGAACTTGAACTCGATTTTCGAGTATATTGAGCAGCTTGGACTGATGAAAAATATGAACGTGACTTGAACTCGATTTATATGTACTTGCAATCGACACAAATTGCCTATTTGAGTAGCTCAAAATAACTTGAGTAGCTCATCCATTTGGCTAGTAGAGAGCTACTTCTCATTTAGATTCACTTGCACCTAGTACTCGTGGCAGATCAAACTGAAGAAATCTGAGGGTGTTGTTTTATAAGCCTCTCAAATTTCTCTTATTATATATATCATCATCCTCTCAAATTTTATCATTCTGTAATTTCTCGCGCAGATTCTTGGACAGAGCAGCAGTCATGACCCAAAGAGACTACACAATAGTGAAAAAAACCAACGCCCATAACCCATGGCAATTGTGCTCCATCACACAAGTGGAAGAAGTCAAATGCATATTAAGACTCCTCCCAGTCTGGCTATGCACGATACCATACTCGGTGATCTTCACTCAAATGCAATCCATTTTCGTCGAACATGGTGCTGCCATGAAAACAACCTTGGCAGGCTTCCACGTCCCTCCAGCTAGCATGTCCAGCTTTGACATCCTAAGCGTCGCAGCCTTCATTTTCATCAACAAGCTCCTCATCGAACCCCTCGTGTCCAAGTACAGGAAGTCAGGTGGATTAACCGAGCTCCAGCGGATGGGGATCGGCTTGGTCATTGCCATTGCAGCAATGCTGTCTGCCGCATTAGTCGAGCATTTCAGGCTCAAATACTCACAAAAGGACTGCCCAAATTGTGCAAATTCCAGCAGTTTAAGCATATTCTGGCAGGTGCCTCAGTATGTTCTAATCGGAGCATCTGAAGTTTTTATGTATGTGGGGCAGCTCGAGTTCTTTAATGGACAGGCACCGGATGGATTGAAGAGCTTCGGAAGTGCACTTAGCATGATGTCCATATCATTGGGGAATTACGTTAGTAGCTTGATTGTAAGCATAGTTATCAAGATTTCAGCATCTGATGAAATGCCTGGATGGATTCCTAGAAACCTAAACAAGGGGCATTTGGACAGGTTTTATTACCTTTTGGCGGCATTGACAGCGGCTGATCTTTTCTTGTACATCGTGTGCGCAAAGTGGTACGAGTTCACAAGATTTGAAGACAGGAGCAATAGAGGGAAGGTCAATGATGCGAGAATATAATCCATGTAGAAGAAACTTACAATGTATCCTTGTGTGGTTTTTCTCCTTTCTACGGCGTTTTTTTTAACAGCGAATTAATATATGTGCCAAGAACAGTAGAGAAACTAAGAAAGTATGGTTGTGGATGTGTGTATACTTGCAAGGAACTAGAGTAGTGGGCAAGGCAAAGATTGTTTCACTTCTCCAAGTTGAGCAACTGGGGAGACCTGATATATCCTCTGTATGTAAAGAAGACTAAGTTTATATATTAAAAAAAGGATCTCTATATGCCTATTATCAAATTCCCCTGAATTTTAATTATTGTTTCATGCCCTCTAGTATTTTTAGTTCATTTCACATCTTTTTACATAGTTGGTATTTTCTGTTACAATAATCATATGTTAGTTGATTGATTCATGAATTAAAAGGTTTACAATTATTTACACTCTCCAATTGCACAATATAAATGAGCTCAACTTGACAAACAGAAATATGGTGTTGATGGAATTGTAGCATACAGAGTAATGAAATCCATAAAGGAATGTCAATTTTCAGTGCTTGAATCCAACTGTACCTCATTTATCAGCAGCTCCAAATGAATGTGAACCCCGTCTATCACCCATTTGATACGCCCGGTTATCTTGGGTACTGTTATCGGTATCCCTCTTCATGAATTGGAATCCCATTATACATCTGTATTCACCTGTTCCTAGACAACGATCACAGTACCCAAGAACGCTTCCTCCACAGCTCCTGCACCTGTGAAGATCGATTAAGAAGAGGTGACGAGTAGAAGACTGGAAAAATGCACTTGAGATTGATTCCAAGGAAACATATTGAGGTTAATTTTGGCATTTCTCCTTTGGGAAGCACGGTCGATTGGACGTGATTTGTCCTCCCTGACATATCGACACCACACAAGATTCTTGAGAAATAGAACTGTGAATCGAGTTTAACTCTACCGCTTCCTCTGCAAACAACACGAGGTGGATCCGGGATTTTTCTTTTTTTCTGCACGAACATTTGACTGCATTAATCACCAAATATTGTCATTAGGCATTAAAAAAAACACATTTATGTCACTGCAGCGCCGGCTTCTCAAGTCGACAGAGTTGGGTCAAAACATTCATTTATGTTAGATAAACATCTTTTAGTGTCATCTCTAAGAAAGCTGAAGCTAAGAAAATCATTTTATTTTGGTTAATTCTTGGCACTGTACTATATGTATATAGTATTTTTAGGATTTGAAGCAATCTATAATAAGTAGACTCAATAAAAAGGTAACTAGTTCATTCAGGAGTCGATCCAAGACGATAAAAAGCTATAGAAAATCAATTTCTTTTTCTAAAATCGTCTGAAAAGCAGTTCTTTTCAAACTGGAAGGAAAATTTTAAATTTGACCTCAAATTTACTTAGAAATTCAGCTGAAACCTTCCGCAGCATCACCCCGCTATGACTAGTAAAACCCTACCTAACAATAACCAATAACCAAAAACACAAATTTATGTTTTAGATTATCCGAGTTGGTGGAAGAGACGAGCAATTGATCAATAATCATGAATTCGATTCTCTTGATATTTTCTTAGATAGAGGGCTTGACCAATATAGTTTATGGCGCTACCTGCAGACTATTGCACAATACGCACCAGATGATATGGTGTTTTAAATTATAAAAGTGCACTTTAGGAAACACGTTTATTTGTTTATAAATAGATTAGTTGTATGTAAAAATAGGATTGGAAAATTTGATTTTTGAGAAGAGTGAAGCTTCTCACTGCCAATTCCCGCGGTGTGATCTCGATTCTTTTACAATATTTCATTCTCTCGATGCTGGTTCGAGACCATACAGTGATTTCATCAATTTACACACTTTATTGCTTCCTATATGGATGAAACTCACCCTGATTTCGAAATCCTTGAGATAAGATCACGTAAATCTCTTCATTAAGATCACCTTGAAGAAACACATTTGTGATGTTCATCTGATATAAAGGTCATTCAGACATAGCAGCAACACGTAGAAGGCATCGAACAGTGGTGATTTTAGCCACGGGAAAAGGCGTCAGTGAAAATCCACACCATAAAGTTTGGTATAACCTTTCGCTACAACACGGGTTTTAAACCTATCCACACTGCCATCGGATTGTATTTAATCTTTTAAACCGACTTTTCGCCGATGAGAATTTTTCCCTATGGTAGGATGTGTGATTACTTTCCAAAGCTTGTAATTCAAGGTCCATAGCAGATTGCCAACGGGATTCAAGGACTGCCTCATGGTAGGTGGATGGTTCTTTGATGGCAGAGACGGAAGAAATGAATGTATTATATGCAGGGGACAGGCCATCATACTTAATATAGTTGGAGATAGGATAGATGGAAGATGAAGAGGACTGTAATTGAGAGCATAATAGCAGGGGACAAGCCATCATATTGAATAATGTTCACTCCCACTCCATAGAAGTTTGAGCATCCAATGACCGCTGCGTCAACGTTGATTTTAACAAATCCCGATGGTGGACACACCAGCGAATCACTGGAGGAGGATTTATAATTCTGAATCGAGATTTAACCTGGCAAGCCAAGAACTGTGCCCAAAGATTAATCGCACGAGACACCGCATCTCCAATTTGAACAAAACGACCTTGAAAAACCATCTGATTTCATGCCAACCAAATGCTCCGAGCAATCATAGCAAAGCTCCCTAAATCATCGGCAGAACCATTCAACAACACCCAACATCAAAGTTCCATGAAGTTTTTCCCTCTAAATCGGGATAGCATATTTTCGATTACATAAAATTAATAATAATAATTTTAAAAAAAAATCTTTCAAGATTCAATATCTTTTATTTTTTTAAAAAAATTGGGACTCTATACAGTTACTGAATTTTTTGTAAAACATTTACTTGATCATGGAGGACGGCCCCGGGAACAACATCAGTAAGTATTGGATTTGTAGGATTAAATGATTTAAATTTTGAGTTATTTTTCTAAAATCCATTTGGTCCATATTTAAAATAAAAAATAATAATTTTGACATAAAAAAATATTATTTTTTCATTAATTAGATTACATAAAAGATTCGTCTCTTAAAATTAATATGTAAGAATATCTGTCATAAATGTTAGTGTAAAACTTTTTAGGGACCGAGTATTAATTTTTTGAAAAACAAAATGATAAAAACAAAATGACCTCCAATTTTCAGCCACTTTCACGGGCAATGAAGTCGATGGATTAAATACGGTACTTGCTCAACTTGAGGTGGAAGCAATTACTCATCTTCCCCGCCTGGTCAGAATGGTGGCATTTAATTTAGAGCACTAAGACTGAAAAAGCAGATAGGCCCGGCTCGCCAACCTATTCTCTTCTCTTATCTTCTCTCAATTATTCCATGTCTACTTCGCCCAAACAGCTCATACTTTGTTGTAAATCTTCAATCTTAATCCCTCATTTCTTAAGAGAAATCGAGGTTTTTTTGGGAGGGGGTGGGTGGAGGCAAAGGCAATCCATTTATGGCATTCTCAATGTTGCTGTGGGATTCAATAAGTAATACTGGTAGCATCCATGAACCAACAAAACATGTGAAATACTTAAATACAAATCCTGTGCATATGGACCAATTCAGTTTGCCAAATGATCGAAGGATGTGAATGTTTTTATCAAGAGGATCAACTAAAAGCCTTTATGTCATGTTCCGAGCTCAAGTTTGTGACTGCGTGACTGCACAATGGGTCCGGAGCTACTTCATATTCGTTCTCATTTTACGAAAATGATTAATTAATCCAAGTTTCTATAGAAGTCAATTGTAATTTATTATAAATTCATTTTAAATACTCGTGGACAAAATATACAGAGGAAATTTGGGTACGATTCATAATTCATTTTTCTGGGAAAAAAAAAAGAACAGTAAGTAGGTGGCAAATATACATCGAAGTTATCAAATTGGTCCAGACTGCAAAATAGACCAGTCTTGGCAGAAGAAAGAGGCCAGACTGCAAAACTAGTTACCCTAAATGTGCATGGTACTTCATCGATCGAAAAAGCTACGAAATTTGTCTCCAAAATGGGCAGATTGCCAAGCCACAGTGTATTTATATCTCTTCCCCAACCAACCAATCGCGGGTCGTTTCATCAAAATCAGTCCCATTCATAAATGTCGTGTTTCTAAGTCCATTTGCCATTTTTGTGCTGATTTGCGGATTTTTTCAAAGTTTAAATCCAACCAAGTAAAGGCTTTGAATTTGTTTATTCAATAAGCAACAAGTTACCATCAAGATTTTACTGTAAATTAATTAATTATATAATTAAACTCGTTTTATTTTCTGGCTGACACCATCGAAGAATATTGCTGTAAATTAATTAATTATATAATGAAAGCCAAGAAATCCTACATATTTTAAGAATAAATTTAATCATGGGATCGATTTAAAAGAATTAATATTTTCTCCCCAAAAATTTGTAAAATGAAATAAGGTAATATATATATATATATATATATATATATATATATATATATATATATATATATATAATTTTAATGTGAGCAAGTATGCATAGGCTCGAAAGAAATTAGCATACTCGATTCGATCCAGTATTAATTATCAAGTTCGAGCTCCAGCTCGATCTCTTAAAGCTCGTTTTAGGCTCTATAGTAATTCAATAAATATACATGTGAATAAATAAATAAATAAATCTATTATCTATTACTATTATAAATATATGAGTTTGAATTGTGAATTTACATGTATGTCCTTATCTTCATTAAATTATATTTATTAATACATATTTTTTGTTTGTTTTTCCTAACTATTAATGACTTTTACAATCAATTGAAGAAAATTGAAATTTAACTACTAAATTTATTTTTCATTTTTTAAAATGACATTTGCACTCCATTTTTTAAAAAATGTATGTCTTTAATGAAATTTAACCTATTACTATTATTACTGTATGAGTTTGAATTGTGAATTTACATGTATGTCCTTATCTTCATTAAATTATATTTATTAATACATGTTTTTTGTTGTTTTTCCTAACTATTAATTACTTCTACAATCAATTGAAGAAAATTGAAATTTAACTACTAAATTTATTTTTCATTTTTTGGAATGACATTTGCACTCCATTTTTTTAAAAAATATGTCTTTAATGAAATTTAAAATAATAGTAATAATTCATTTTCTAAAAAAACTTATATCTTTAATGAAATTTATTATAGAAAAGATATTATAGATGATTATTGATATTGTTACCTATTCAAGTTCTGTAAATCTACTCTATAAATAGAGGTCTCCAATGATGAATAAAGCACACACAAAAATCATTCTCTCTTCTCTATATTCTCAACTATTCACAACACGTTATCAGCACGAGTGCTCTTCAAGGTAAAATTTATAAATAATTTATTCTTATTCTTGTATGAATGCTTTTGAAGAAGCACAATATTTAGATTTAATATTGATGCTCCCGAAGCAGCACAAATTATAGATTTATATTGATGCTCCTGAAGAAGCACAACTTTTAATTTTATGTTGATGCTCCTGAAGTAACACAACACAACTTTATGTTGAAGATATTGATAGATCTATGAATAAAATATAGATGAATAAGATTTATCAATATTCCCGAAGAATCTTGATCTAAAATCATAAAGATCTATCAATATCTATGAAATATATTGATATAAAATATAATGTTATCATATTCCTGAAGAATTTAGATAACTATCATATGTTTCGACAATATTCTTGAAGAATATTGATTATAAATGTATTGTTTTTTGATTTAAGTATTTTTCGTATCTTGGATTGCTTATTTAAGATTTATATTATTTGGATTTTGATGATTTAAATAGTCGCTAAAATATTGTGTGAATACTAGTATTTACTAGTTTTATGATAATTTTTGAGTCAATCACAACACTATTTTTGATATCAATTGGACCAAAAAAATAATAATAATAATTCTTCGCAACCGCAGCAGTGGTGTGAGAAATTCTAGGTGTGGGAGTAATTTTTTTTAAGACATAAATTTTATTATAATTTCTTTAAGTCCAAAGTGTTGGATTTTTTCCTTTTCAAGAAATATATGGCTTGTTTACGAAGTTGGGCAGGATTCTGTGATATTTGTTTTACGTATTTAGAATAATTGTGCATAAAAGAGTTTTATTTTTTTCTTTAGTTTATAATGCTACAATTTATAATTAGTGCAATTTGTAATAGATACATAAATTATTAATTGAGCACATCTCAATGTACACCTGCATCGATGTTAGTTTAACAAATAGATCTATTACTATTATAAATATATGAGTTTGAATTGTGAATTTACATGTATGTCCTTATCTTCATTAAATTATATCTATTAATACATATTTTTTGTTTGTTTTTCCTAACTATTAATGACTTTTACAATCAATTGAAGAAAATTGAAATTTAACTACTAAATTTATTTTTCATTTTTTGGAATGACATTTGCACTCCATTTTTTTAAAAAATGTATGTCTTTAATGAAATTTAACCTATTACTATTATTACTATATGAGTTTGAATTGTGAATTTACATGTATGTCCTTATCTTCATTAAATTATATTTATTAATACATGTTTTTTGTCTGTTTTTCCTAACTATTAATTACTTCTACAATCAATTGAAGAAAATTGAAATTTAACTACTAAATTTATTTTTCATTTTTTGGAATGACATTTGCACTCCATTTTTTTAAAAAATATGTCTTTAATGAAATTTAAAATAATAGTAATAATTCATTTTCTAAAAAAACTTATATCTTTAATGAAATTTATTATAGAAAAGATATTATAGATGATTATTGATATTGTTACCTATTCAAGTTCTGTAAATCTACTCTATAAATAGAGGTCTCCAATGATGAATAAAGCACACACAAAAATCATTCTCTCTTCTCTATATTCTCAACTATTCACAACACGTTATCAGCACGAGTGCTCTTCAAGGTAAAATTTATAAATAATTTATTCTTATTCTTGTATGAATGCTTTTGAAGAAACACAATATTTAGATTTAATATTGATGCTCCCGAAGCAGCACAAATTATAGATTTATATTGATGCTCCTGAAGAAGCACAACTTTTAATTTTATGTTGATGCTCCTGAAGTAACACAACACAACTTTATGTTGAAGATATTGATAGATCTATGAATAAAATATAGATGAATAAGATTTATCAATATTCCCGAAGAATCTTGATCTAAAATCATAAAGATCTATCAATATCTATGAAATATATTGATATAAAATATAATGTTATCATATTCCTGAAAAATTTAGATAACTATCATACGTTTCGACAATATTCTTGAAGAATATTGATTATAAATGTATTGTTTTTTGATTTAAGTTTTTTTCGTATCTTGGATTGCTTATTTAAGATTTATATTATTTGGATTTTGATGATTTAAATAGTCGCTAAAATATTGTGTGAATACTAGTATTTACTAGTTTTATGATAATTTTTGAGTCAATCACAACACTATTTTTATATCAATTGGACCAAAAAGAAAATAATAATAATAATTCTTCGCAACCGCAGCAGTGGTGTGAGAAATTCTAGGTGTGGGAGTAATTTTTTTTAAGACATAAATTTTATTATAATTTCTTTAAGTCCAAAGTGTTGGATTTTTTCCTTTTCAAGAAATATATGGCTTGTTTACGAAGTTGGGCAGGATTCTGTGATATTTGTTTTACGTATTTAGAATAATTGTGCATAAAAGAGTTTTATTTTTTTCTTTAGTTTATAATGCTACAATTTGTAATTAGTGCAATTTGTAATAGATACATAAATTATTAATTGAGCACATCTCAATGTACACCTGCATCGATGTTAGTTTAACAAATAGATCTATTACTATTATAAATATATGAGTTTGAATTGTGAATTTACATGTATGTCCTTATCTTCATTAAATTATATCTATTAATACATATTTTTTGTTTGTTTTTCCTAACTATTAATGACTTTTACAATCAATTGAAGAAAATTGAAATTTAACTACTAAATTTATTTTTCATTTTTTGGAATGACATTTGCACTCCATTTTTTTAAAAAATGTATGTCTTTAATGAAATTTAACCTATTACTATTATTACTATATGAGTTTGAATTGTGAATTTACATGTATGTCCTTATCTTCATTAAATTATATTTATTAATACATGTTTTTTGTCTGTTTTTCCTAACTATTAATTACTTCTGCAATCAATTGAAGAAAATTGAAATTTAACTACTAAATTTATTTTTCATTTTTTGGAATGACATTTGCACTCCATTTTTTTAAAAAATATGTCTTTAATGAAATTTAAAATAATAGTAATAATTCATTTTCTAAAAAAACTTATATCTTTAATGAAATTTATTATAGAAAAGATATTATAGATGATTACTGATATTGTTACCTATTCAAGTTCTGTAAATCTACTCTATAAATAGAGGTCTCCAATGATGAATAAAGCACACACAAAAATCATTCTCTCTTCTCTATATTCTCAACTATTCACAACACGTTATCAGCACGAGTGCTCTTCAAGGTAAAATTTATAAATAATTTATTCTTATTCTTGTATGAATGCTTTTGAAGAAACACAATATTTAGATTTAATATTGATGCTCCCGAAGCAGCACAAATTATAGATTTATATTGATGCTCCTGAAGAAGCACAACTTTTAATTTTATGTTGATGCTCCTGAAGTAACACAACACAACTTTATGTTGAAGATATTGATAGATCTATGAATAAAATATAGATGAATAAGATTTATCAATATTCCCGAAGAATCTTGATCTAAAATCATAAAGATCTATCAATATCTATGAAATATATTGATATAAAATATAATGTTATCATATTCCTGAAAAATTTAGATAACTATCATACGTTTCGACAATATTCTTGAAGAATATTGATTATAAATGTATTGTTTTTTGATTTAAGTTTTTTTCGTATCTTGGATTGCTTATTTAAGATTTATATTATTTGGATTTTGATGATTTAAATAGTCGCTAAAATATTGTGTGAATACTAGTATTTACTAGTTTTATGATAATTTTTGAGTCAATCACAACACTATTTTTTATATCAATTGGACCAAAAAGAAAATAATAATAATAATTCTTCGCAACCGCAGCAGTGGTGTGAGAAATTCTAGGTGTGGGAGTAATTTTTTTTAAGACATAAATTTTATTATAATTTCTTTAAGTCCAAAGTGTTGGATTTTTTCCTTTTCAAGAAATATATGGCTTGTTTACGAAGTTGGGCAGGATTCTGTGATATTTGTTTTACGTATTTAGAATAATTGTGCATAAAAGAGTTTTATTTTTTTCTTTAGTTTATAATGCTACAATTTGTAATTAGTGCAATTTGTAATAGATACATAAATTATTAATTGAGCATATCTCAATGTACACCTGCATCGATGTTAGTTTAACAAATAGATCTATTACTATTATAAATATATGAGTTTGAATTGTGAATTTACATGTATGTCCTTATCTTCATTAAATTATATCTATTAATACATATTTTTTGTTTGTTTTTCCTAACTATTAATGACTTTTACAATCAATTGAAGAAAATTGAAATTTAACTACTAAATTTATTTTTCATTTTTTGGAATGACATTTGCACTCCATTTTTTTAAAAAATGTATGTCTTTAATGAAATTTAACCTATTACTATTATTACTATATGAGTTTGAATTGTGAATTTACATGTATGTCCTTATCTTCATTAAATTATATTTATTAATACATGTTTTTTGTCTGTTTTTCCTAACTATTAATTACTTCTACAATCAATTGAAGAAAATTGAAATTTAACTACTAAATTTATTTTTCATTTTTTGGAATGACATTTGCACTCCATTTTTTTAAAAAATATGTCTTTAATGAAATTTAAAATAATAGTAATAATTCATTTTCTAAAAAAACTTATATCTTTAATGAAATTTATTATAGAAAAGATATTATAGATGATTACTGATATTGTTACCTATTCAAGTTCTGTAAATCTACTCTATAAATAGAGGTCTCCAATGATGAATAAAGCACACACAAAAATCATTCTCTCTTCTCTATATTCTCAACTATTCACAACACGTTATTAGCACGAGTGCTCTTCAAGGTAAAATTTATAAATAATTTATTCTTATTCTTGTATGAATGCTTTTGAAGAAGCACAATATTTAGATTTAATATTGATGCTCCCGAAGCAGCACAAATTATAGATTTATATTGATGCTCCTGAAGAAGCACAACTTTTAATTTTATGTTGATGCTCCTGAAGTAGCACAACACAACTTTATGTTGAAGTTATTGATAGATCTATGAATAAAATATAGATGAATAAGATTTATCAATATTCCCGAAGAATCTTGATCTAAAATCATAAAGATCTATCAATATCTATGAAATATATTGATATAAAATATAATGTTATCATATTCTTGAAGAATTTAGATAACTATCATATGTTTCGACAATATTCTTGAAGAATATTGATTATAAATGTATTGTTTTTTTATTTAAGTTTTTTTCGTATCTTGGATTGCTTATTTAAGATTTATATTATTTGGATTTTGATGATTTAAATAGTCGCTAAAATATTGTGTGAATACTAGTATTTACTAGTTTTATGATAATTTTTGAGTCAATCACAACACTATTTTTGATATCAATTGGACCAAAAAAAAATAATAATAATAATTCTTCGCAACCGCAGCAGTGGTGTGAGAAATTATAGGTGTGGGAGTAATTTTTTTTAAGACATAAATTTTATTATAATTTCTTTAAGTCCAAAGTGTTGGATTTTTTCCTTTTCAAGAAATATATGGCTTGTTTACGAAGTTGGGCAGGATTCTGTGATATTTGTTTTACGTATTTAGAATAATTGTGCATAAAAGAGTTTTATTTTTTTCTTTAGTTTATAATGCTACAATTTGTAATTAGTGCAATTTGTAATAGATACATAAATTATTAATTGAGCACATCTCAATGTACACCTGCATCGATGTTAGTTTAACAAATAGAATAACAAAATTTTAAAATTACATAGTAAAAGTAGTAATATGCATAATTTGTTATAATATTTATTTTCAATAATAGTAATGCAATTTTACTCTATTTATGTCATGATTCTAATTATATAATTTTTAAGTTACAATGGCGAACATCACCAAACTTGAATTTGAAGCACTTGACTTGACTGGAAAAAATTATTTATCATGGATTTTGGATGCCGAGGTCCACCTTATCTCTATGAATTTAGGAGATACAATAAAAGAAGGAAATGAAATGTCCCAGCAGCACCGTGCAAAGGCACTTATTTTTCTCCGTCATCACCTCAATGATGGGTTGAAAGTCGAATATCTCACTGTGAAAGAGCCACGAGAGCTTTGGAAAAATCTAAAAGAAAGATTTGACCATCAACGAACTGTAATTCTCCCAAGAGCCCGATATGAATGGATGCACCTACGGTTACAAGATTTTAAGTCCGTAAGTGACTATAACTCTGCATTATTCAAGACTAGTTCCACACTGATACTTTGTGGAGAGAAAGTCACTGATCAAGACATGTTAGAAAAAACATTCTCCACTTTTCATGCATCAAACGTGCTCCTGCAGCAGCAATATCGTGAACGTGGATTTCAAAGGTACTCTGAACTCATCTCATGCTTACTAGTTGCTGAACAAAACAATGAGCTGCTCATGAAAAATCACCAAATGCGCCCAACTGGATCCACACCATTTCCTGAAACAAATGGAATTACATTTCCTGAAGAATATGAAATTGCATTTCCTGAAGCGAATGCTAATTCCACTCAAAATCATAACAATGGACATGGACGTGAACGTGGGCGTGGGCGTGGCCAAAGAAGATACTATCGGCAACAAAATGGAAAGAAACATAAAACAAGCCAGCAGCAGTGGAATTCCAATAATGAAGAAGCAGAGAAGAGTTCCAAAGTATATGAAGAAAATGTTATAGATGTGGAATGGAAGGGCATTGGTCTCGTACCTGTCGTACGGCAAAACATATTGTGGATCTATACCAAAAATCAATCAAGGAAAATGGAAAAATGGAGATAAATTTTGTGGACAATGATGATCCAATTGATATAACTCACTTGGACGTCTCTGATTTCTTTGCTAATCCAGATTGAAATATAGATAATTTGATTGGTGGTGGTGTGTTAGAAAATAATAAGTAATTACTTTCATTGCTCTTGTTCCTACTTTGAATTTCTATTGTTTATTAGGTTATCGTGGTCTCGTTTTTATTTTGATGTTCAGTTCATGTTTAGGATTTGTCATGGAGGTTTATTTTGTTATTCAATAAATGTTTTCATTATTCAATAAAATATTTCCTTTGAAAGCTTTACACATTATTTATTGAATTTAGCTTATTGAATTATATTTTTACTTTAGATTAACGATGAAATGTCAGGATGAATGCTTAGTGGATAGTGGTACAACACATACCATTCTTCAAAATAAAAGGTATTTTTTGGAGTTAACATTAGCTGAAAATAATGTTACAACAATATCGGGTGCATCAAAAATTATTGAAGGTTATGGAAAGGCAAAAATCATTTTACCAAATAATACAAGCCTATATATTGAAAATGCCCTATATGCGAGCAAATCCAGTAGAAATTTGCTGAGCTTTAAAGACATCCGCCGAAATGGATACCATATTGAAACATTAAATGAAAATAATTTCGAATTCCTTTGCATAACATCTATTATATCTGGCCAGAAGCAGATAAAAGAAAAATTATGTGCACTTCCTTCTGGAATGTATTTTACAACAATAAAAACAGTCGAAGCAAACATTGTCACAAACCAGAAGTTTGTTGACCAACAGAGCTTCAAATTATGGCATGATCGACTTGGTCACCCTGGGGCAACAATGATGCGCAGAATAATAATTAACTCACATGGACACCCTCTAAAGAACCAGAAGATTCTTTTACACAATGATTATCCATGTGTAGCTTGTTCACAAGGCAAACTAATTATAAGACCTTCCCCTACAAAGATTGATGTTGAAATCCCAACCTTCTTGGAGAGAATTCATGGGGATATTTGTGGACCTATACACCCACCATGTGGACCATTTCGATACTTCATGGTATTGATTGATGCGTCTACTAGATGGTCACATGTTAGTTTGCTTTCAACTCGAAATATAGCTTTTGCTAGATTACTTGCGCAAATTATTAAATTACGAGCTCAATTCCCAGATCACTCAATCAAGACAATTCGTCTTGATAATGCTGCTGAATTTAAATCGCAGACATTTAATGACTATTGTATGTCAATAGGGATTTCAGTTGAGCATTCGATTGCCCATGTCCATACACAAAATGGCTTAGCAGAGTCATTTATTAAGCATTTGCAATTAATTGCTAGACCATTATTGATGAGAACCAAACTTCCATCATCTGTGTGGGGACATGCCATATTACATGCTGTATCATTGATTCGTATAAGGCCAACTAATTATCACCAATACTCACCCTTACAACTTGCTTATGGTCGAGAGCCTGATGTTTCTCACCTTCGAGTATTTGGTTGTGCAGTACAAGTCCCTCTCCCACCTACACAGCGAACCAAAATGGGCCCACAACGTAGACTTGGGATTTATGTGGGATATGATTCACCATCTATTATTAGATTTTTGGAACCTTTAACAGGAGACTTGTTTACTGCGAGATTTGTAGATTGCCACTTCGATGAATTGGAATTTCCAAATCTATGAGAAATAAAGTTGTGTCCCGAAGAACAACAAAAGATTTGTTGGAATGAGAAAACACTATCTCATTATGATCATCGAAATAATCAATGTGAGCAAGAAGTTGAAAGAATCATTCACTTGCAAAGAATTGCAAATCAATTGCCCGATGCTTTTATTAATACAAAGAATGTGACAAAGTCACATATACATGTAGAGAATACCCCTGTAAAAATTGATGTCCCCGTAGGACCAGCTATTATTAAACCTGCAAATGAATCTAAAATACGCCAGAAGCGTGGTCGACCAATTGGTTCAAAGAATATTGTACCCCGAAAAATAAAGGTACAGGAGAAAGAAAATTCAAAAGCTCCCGAAGAAGAAATCTTGGATGATATAGTAAGAGAGATCAATGAACTAAACTTGAATAATATTATTCCTGAAGAATCAAATTCTCATGAAAATAATGAGATTTCAATAAATTATATATCATCTCGGAAATTGTGGGATCGAAATAACACAATTGTTGACAATGTCTTTGCCCTAAATGTCGCCCTTGACATCATACATAATGAAGACCCAGAACCACAATTTCTTAAGGATTGTCAACAAAGAGATGATTGGCCAAAGTGGAAGAAGGCCATACAAACTGAATTAGACTCACTAGAAAAACATAAAGTGTTTGGACCTGTAGTACGAACACTGAAAATGTAATCCCAGTAGGATACAGATGGGTTTTTGTACGAAAGAGGAATGAAAATGGTGAAATTGTAAGATACAAGGCCCGACTCGTAGCCCAAGGTTTCTCGCAGAGACCTGGAATTGACTATGAGGAAACATATTCACCTGTGATGGATGCCACTACTTTTCGATTCCTAATCAGTTTAGCAGTATCAGAAACTCTTGATATGCGACTTATGGATGTTGTAACTGCTTATCTTTATGGTTCACTTGATAGTGATATATATATGAAAGTGCCTGAAGGATTCAAACTATCGAAAGAAAATGGTGAAGCGCCCAAGGCTATGTTATCAATAAAACTGCATAAATCCTTATATGGATTAAAGCAATCTGGTCGCATGTGGTACAATCGTCTTAGTGAATATTTGTTAAAAGAAGGATACACAAATAATGCTATTTGTCCATGCGCTTTTATAAAAAGAACAGATGAGGGTTTTGCAATTGTGGCAGTATATGTTGATGATCTAAATCTTATTGGCACTCCAGAAGAGCTTACAAAACTGTCAATTACTTGAAAAATGAGTTTGAGATGAAAGATTTAGGAAAGACAAAATTTTGCCTCGGATTGCAGATTGAACATTTGCAAGAGGGAATATTTTTTCATCAATCATCATATACAGAAAAAATATTAAAGCGTTTTTACATGGACAAGACACACCCATTAGCATCACCAATGTTTGTTCGATCACTTGATGCTAACAAAGATCCTTTTCGACCACCTGAAAATGGAGAAAAAATCGTTGGTCCAGAAGTACCATATCTAAGTGTCATTGGTGCACTGTCATATCTCGCAAATTGTACTCGCCCAGATATATCATTTTCTGTTAATCTTTTAGCGAGATATAACTCATGTCCAACCCGAAGACATTGGAATGGTGTAAAACACATATTTCGTTACCTTCCGGGTACAATTGATATGAGATTATTTTATTCGACAAAATCAAAGTCTCATTTAGTCGGATATGCAGATGCAGGATATCTTTCTGATCCACATAAAGCTAAATCCCAGACAGGTTATGTGTTTACACGAGGAGACACTGCTATATCATGGAAGTCGGTGAAGCAATCCTTAACAGCGACGTCTTCAAATCACTCTGAGATCATTGCAATGCATGAAGCAAGTCGGGAGTGTGTGTGGTTGAGATCTATGACACAACATATTCAAGAATCATGTGGACTCCCAACAGCCAAAGATGACCCAACAGTAATATTCGAAGATAATACTGCTTGCATTGCGCAGTTAAAAGGAGGCTACATCAAAGGTGATAGAACAAAGCATATTTCACCAAAGTTTTTCTATACACATGAGCTTCAAGAAAATGGTGATATTGACGTCCATCAAATTCGCTCAAGCGACAATGTAGCTGACTTATTTACAAAGGCATTACCAACTTCAACATTCAAGAAATTGGTGCACAAGATAGGGATGCATCAGTTGAAGGATCTCAGATGATTGAGATCAGGGGGAGTATCTATTGTTGTACTCTTTTTCCTTCGTTCAGATTTTTCAATTGGGTTTTTACTGACAAGGTTTTAACGAGGCAGCATTTGAACTCCCACATCTCTTAGAAGTGATTTAATGAGTCGATAATCATCTAAGGAGGAGTATTATAGAAAAGATATTATAGATGATTATTGATATTGTTACATATTAAAGTTCTGTAAATCTACTCTATAAATAGAGGTCTCCAATGATGAATAAAGCACACAAAAAAATCATTCTCTCTTCTCTATATTCTCTACTATTCACAACAAACTTCGAAATGATAACAATAATAAATATATGTTTTTTGTTTGTTTTTTTAAATTGTGATGTTACTATCTTGTCCACAAATTGTTGTTGTTGAGATATTTTGGTAATCACTGAAAATTGAAACATTTGAATTGTGTTTTTGGATTCCTGACAATGTTTGTCAACATATTATTTTTAATTAATTTTTTCAGTATCGTGAGGGATAAACACATTTATTATAATATATAAATATTATCATCTCTTTAAATTGATATTCGCTTTCATTTTTTGACATATTATGAGTCTTGGCCAAATGAGGAACAATAAATTCAAGCAAACGAATACATAAAGTCTGGGGCGAAACCAGAATTATGTGGTAACCATAATTAAAATATAAATCAATAAATTTTTAGTGAATTTATCGATGTTAAGATGCATAAAAAATCTTATATGATAATGTATAAAATTTTGTGATGAAATTTGCACACCATTTTTTTAAAAAACTTATACCTTTAATGAAATTCAAAATGATAACAATAATAAATATATGTTTTTTTTTTTGTTTTTTCCTAGCTATTCTTGAAGAAAAATGAAATTTAGCTACCATTTTTTAGAATGAAAAATTTAGCCATCATTTTTTAGAATGAAATTTAAATTTATCTTCTATTTTTGGATTGAAATTTGCACTCAATTTTTTATAAAAAATATATATCTTTAATAAAATTTAAAATAATAATAATAATATATGTTTTGGTTTTTTTCCCTCTATTAGTGTATTTTAAAATAAATTGAAGAAAAATATAATCCAGCCACCACTTATTGGAATGAAATTTACATTCTATGTTTTTTTAAAAAAAAACTATATCTTTAATCTTTAATGAAATTTAAAATAAATAAAACAATAACGAAATTTACATTCCATTTAAAAAAAACGAACTATTTTCTTATTTTAAAAATAATTATTTTTGTTCTATTTATCTGTTGGGTGCAATAATTGTCCCTGCTTGGTAGAACCATCGAATCGTGGTGCTTGAGCTGCTGTGCGGTTTAAAAAGATTTGAGTTGCACCATTACCACTACCTATAGCTTTTGGTAAAGCGGCAAGCGCTCGGTCCTACAATTGGTATCAGAGCTAAGGTCACGAGTTCGATTCCTATTGATTGCAATGAGTGCAATTATTGGGAGGGAGATTGTTGAGTGCAATAATTGTCCCTACTTGGTAGAGCCATCGAACCGTAGTGCTTGAGCTGATGTGCGGTTTAAAAAGATTTGAGTTGCACAATTACCACTAGCTATAGCTTTTGGTAAAGCGGCAAGCGTTCGGTCCTACATTATCTCTTTTTTTTGTTAGAATAAAATTGAAGTTTACGTTTTGGTTCAAAATTTTATAATTCTCCAATATTTTAATAGGTCTTTGTAGGACCGAGTGCTTACCGCTTTACCAAAAGCTATAGCTGGCGGTAATGGTGCAACTCAAATCTTTTAAACCGCACAGCAGCTCAAGCACCACGGTTCGATCGCTCTTCCAGCAGGGACAATTATTGCACCCAACAATCTCCCTCCCAATAATTGCACTCCTTGCAATCAATGAGAATCGAACCCGTGACCTTGGCTCGGATACCAATTGTAGGACCGAGTGCTTATTGCTTTACCAAAAGCTATAGCTAGTGATAATGGTGCAACTCAAATCTTTTAAACCGCACAGCAGTTCAAGCACCACGGTTCGATCGCTCTTCCAGCAGGGACAATTATTGCACCCAACAGTTTTTTGTAAGACGATATCAAGTAAATATATCTCAAAGACGAGTTGATATTTTTTTATTAATTAATGTTAATTCATTTAAAATAAATCAAAGAAAAATGAAGTTTATACACTGTCAAAATTTTATACTTCTCCAATTTTTGAGTAGGTCTTTTGTGAGACGATATCAAAGATATACATGGATATATATCTGAGATATGTTGACCCGGTCTGTTTTCGTCGTGAAAAACAATGTTTTTCACGATTCGAATCGGATAGGAGACATGTTTCACAAATTTGATCTGTGAAATAGCCTCAAATGAGTTTTTGTGCCAATTTTTATTTTTAACTTAAGTAAATTAACATACATGAATAACGTAAATTATGTGAATTTACATGTATGTCCTTATTTTTGTTAAATAATATTAATAAATACACGTTATTTTTTGTTTTTTGGGTATTAATGAATTTTACAATAAATTAAAGAAAAACGAAATTTTATTTTGGAATAAAATTTACAGTCCATTTTTTTAGAAAAAAATTATATCTTTAATGGAATTTAAAATAAGCGACATGATGCCAAGAGTACGCACAAGAACTTTCTAAGAGTTCATCAATCTCAGTAATACTCTCACTCTTGCACGCTTTAATCTAACAAAACTGAATGATATTGAAAGATTAATCTTTTAATACAAACATTTCTTGATCTTCAGGTCAAATGTTATATTTGTTACCAAAGACAAGAATTTTATTTCTTATAATTGTGATACACCGTCCAAAGCCCTAACAAAGCTAATTATGAACATAATGAGAATTGCACTGACGTGGGTGTCAATAGGCCAAACCGTAAAAATTTATGCATGTCAAACCCAAATAATTGTTTGGTGCCATGAGAGAACACTTCAAAAGAATGAAAATGAGTTTAAATTGGTTTGACATGTAATAATTACTCATATATACATCAAAGTGATAGAAAATGAGGAATAAGAATGAATTCATATCTTTTTTATGCGAAACAAATTAGTCTTACATCTATAGTTACTTAAAATAATTTTATAAGATTCTAAAATTTTTCTTATGTTTTTTAAATATTTTTTTGGCTCGAAAAATAAATTTTTTTAAAAAAATTACAATTATCTTCATGTTTTATGCCCCGTCAAATTTCTTTTAATGAATACTTGTTGAACTTGTAGCTACTTTTCAATGATATGATTTATGTATAGAACTTTATAATTTTAAAATATATCATGAAAAATTCAAAAATTACGGTTGTTGTATGTTCCACACGTGCAACGCACGTACATGTCTTCTAGTACATATAAATATACCATTTTCAATTGTGAATTTCCTTATATGTCATTGTTCATTTAAGTTGTCCAATTAAATTATTAGGTTATCTTAATGGTTTTTTTTGTAATTCATTGTTCATCTTAAATGAATTTGGACATTAATACACATTCCTCTTTATTTCTTAAATTTTATGCCAAAAAAATTATTTTTTTACATTTCCTTGTTCATTTAAGTTAACAAATTAAATTAATATGTCTTTTTAAGGGTTTTTTTGTGATTCATTGTCCATCTTAGATAGATTTGGACATTAATTCACATTCTTCTTTATTTTCTAAACTTTATGTAAAAAAATTATTTATTTACATTCTTTAGTCAATTTTTGTGATTCATTGTGCATTGTCTATGTGTACTCTATTTAAGTAAATTTTAGTTTTGATTTTGGTAAAATTCAATATTCTGTTAATTTTATTTTTATTGTTTTTTCCGTTTTGAATGATATTTGAATGAAAAATATTTTTGCTGATTTATCATTTAAGAGAGCTGTATTATGTCGCGGATTGAAAAATGTCATATAAATAAGTAAATATATATAATTTATTGTCATGATGTATTTTTATGTATTGTGTTTTGATATATTTAGATTGATAAATACTTATAAACATGATGTTATTCAAAAGACTTTAAATATTATCTAATTTTCGTGATTATATTTTTCATTATTAGTCACCTACGTGCATCGCACGTGTACATTTCTAGTATAGATATATATATATTTACACACACTCGAATACACTCATTTAAAACTCGAGCTCGACTCGATTAAATATTCGACTTTCTCGTCTCGAGCTCGGCCAAATCGAGGTCGAGCTTTGATCGAACCGCTCACATGCTACTCAAGATTAGCTTGACTCGTTTACATTTCTAAATAAAAGTTCCTAGATAAGTTGTTAAAAGGTTGTTCAGCTACGACACGATATGATTGTAGTATTTTACGCTAATGCAAATAAATGTCTAGTAGAAAAATTAAAAGACGTCAACTTTTGAAAATAAAGAAAATTTACATCATTATATTTTTCTCTAGAATTATCATATTTGATGTGTATTCAAAGGGAATGTTGATACAGGGAAGTTGGTGGAATCATGCATTAACTTGATTTCTTAATTCATGTATTGTACGTCTTCATACTCACAGAGATGCCTGCCTGTATTATAACGTGTAAAGCAAATACACAGGTGGCGTACAACTGAGTTTTCTGTCATTTGAACATGTTAAATATTTTTAAAATTTTGATGTCTTTCTGTTAAAATGTTTTGGCATATTTAGGTATTGTGTTATGAAATTTTAGTTTCCTTAGAATGGTCAAATAGGTATTATAAAAGAAAAAGGGTCAATAGTTAAGTTGAATTTGAAATTGAAAATATTTACATCTGATTTTATTTGTGCTCTATGAATTTGATATTTTCTGACATTAGTATTATGTTTTGCCATAATGTGTTGAATTTTTTTATCATTCGATCCATTTGAGTAAATATTTATATGTTTAAGAATACAATGTTCTGAATTATAATCCAAAACACCATAAAAATGTAACTTTTTTTTTTAAAAAAAAAATTGAAAACAAAACATTTTCATTAGGATGTAAACGAACTGAATCGAGTCGAGTATGTCAAATTTGGCTCGAAATATATATATCCAAGTGCGAGCTCGATTCGAAGCTCGAAAAACAAAAAAAAGTTTGTTCGAGTTCAGTTCAAATTAAGATTGGGTTTGGATTCGGTTCGAAATATTCGAACATGTTCATGAGTTATTAGAACTATTGTTCGAAAATAAATACTGAAAAAAACTTGAAATCTATTTTTTAAATATATAATTATATTAATCTAATATCAAAAACTCACCAACTATCAAATAATATAATTTGAATTATTGTTTTTAGAACCGAATAGAACCAATCGGTTTGATATAGAATGGTCAAGGGACCGATCTAGACCATACCCATAAACCGTTATAGCGGTCAAACCAGTGTTTGATCAGACCGGTTTACCCTTGTTATTATTTTTAAGAATTTTCATATTTCTTATATTCCTTAAAAAAAGAAAAATATTTCTTATATATACAATTTTATTTTTGTTTATAGATATATATAATTTTTTGATTTTTAAAGTTGGTTAGAAATATTATTTATTAGTATTTGAACTTATATTTGATTTATTTATTTTTTGTTTATTATATATATATATATATATTTGATATTTTTTATATGTTTATTGTTGTTTAGATTTGAAATTTTGAAAAATATTTATTTATTTTTTATTTATATACACATTTAAGATATGTAGAATTTAAAATATAATATTTATTATTATTTTATATAATATAGCAGCCGTCTAATTTGAATGTTCGATTTAACCAAGTCGTTTGAATGAGACATTATTTTAAAGTAGACCGGTTCGATTAGCGGTCCGATTTTGAAAACATTGATTTGAGCTCTGAGTTCGGATCGAATTCGATAAATTCGACTTTGAATCAAATATTTTTCGAGTCAGCTCATAAAGCTCGCGACTTGGCTGGGTTTGTTTACGCCACTGATTTCTACAAATACCCTGTAGCCCTATTCTTTAATGCGAGGATCAGTTTGAATTTAATTTTTCACAATCATCTTGCATCGGAATGAAAAAGTTTGTTCGGACGAGTGATGTGGGCGACCTCACCAAAACAATGCCTAAAGAACAACACAGAACAAAAACAACAAAGGGCAAAAGAATAGCACTAAACCAAGGCCAAATGCATGCAGAACATAAAGCATTGGCTCAACTGTAACTATTTTTACTGCCAAAGCTCGCCATAATTGAAGGTGGCAGTAAGTTTATGATTTGGGATGGGATGAAAGCCATAGCAAGTAAAACAGAACTCGAGGTTACCAGTATTGAGTGAGCCACTCTGTGCACAGGTGAGACCAATAAATGCAGCCCATTAAAGTCTTCATCTGACAGCGGGAATTAAACACCTATTACCTGGGAACTAAATTAAAGATGAGAATTTTCTTTTATTCACAGTCATACCAACTAATTTTGGATTAAAATTTGATATTTCTTCATGTACGAGGACCCTCTTGCGAAACTGATTTAACTAGATAGTATAATAATACAGCTAATCTAATCTAACAATCTAACAATCATATAAATATATGACTTCTAATTGTGAATTTTCTAATATACCCTTATTCATTTAAGTTAGCAAATTAAATCAATGGTTTTTTATGGGTTCTTTTGGCAATTCATTGTACATCTTAAATGACTTTGGACATTAATGCATATTGAATTCACAATTTACCAATGATTTTTCTTTGTTGCTACTAAAATTGGTTGCTAAAATGAGTTGATTTTTTCATGATTGCTAATGAATATTTAATGTTTTTATCTTATCTTTTCTTTTTCTTTTACATATAAATACATCACTTTTATAACAAGTTGATTTTTAAATATGAACTAAGAAGCATCATATTTTTTTATTTAAATATGTCATTTTGTTTTTATGACACTATTTTTTTCTTATATATATTTTTTAATGTTTGCGGATGTTTTTGTGCTTATTATTTTTATTTAACATTGTTTGAAATATTATATGCATAGAAAATTTAAATCATAATGTGTCTACATTATTGTGTCTACACGTGTTTGCAAATTTGGGATCAATGTTCATAGTGTTTTTTCCGTGAAATGGGTCAACTCTACCCGTATTTACAATAATAATTAATATTTTTGTCATAAAAAATAATATTTTTTCATTAGTGAATCAAATAGAAAATTCGTCTCACAAATTTTGTATGTTATCTTATTTATATATCTATTTTATTTAGCAAAATCACAATTAATATTTAATTTAATAAATATTTAGTGGTTTTATTTTAACATTATTATGATAATTTAGTTAATTAAGAGAATTTTATTTGACAAAATTTTGTTTATATTTACTCCATTTGAGTACATCGTGATTTTGGTTTTGATAAAATTCACTATTATGTTATTTTTATTATTTTTCCATTGTGACTTATATTTGGATGAAAAATATATTTTCTAATTTGAGAGAGCTGTCATTATGTTATATTCACGTGGAATAAAAGTGTCATATGAATAAGTGAATATATATGATTTATTGTCATAGTATATATTTTCATTTTTTGTGATTTATATATATTTAGATTGATAAATACTCATAAACAATATATTATTCGATTTTAAATATTATCTAAATCTCATTATCGTATATTTTATTATTAGTGATACATTCCTAGTATCTCTAGATGGAGTATATGAACATTCTCACCCATATGAATGATGGTTAAAGAGACTATGCACCTTATATATATTAATGCGTGCGATGCTCTTTTTGTAGAAATCCTGTCTGCGGAAGAAAAATGGCTTCAAAACCAGGAATTCTCACAGAATGGCCATGGACATGGCTCGGCAGCTTCAAGGTTTAGCATTTTCTTCCTTTTGCGTATCTTCTTCTGCTCACTTATCTGCATTGTAAAGAAATAACATTACAAAGAAGTGATGGTTAATGAGGATTTTTTTGAGCTACAAATATACAGGCAACTTGATTTTAAACAACGGCTCAAATTTGGATCATCCAACTGTCACTACAAGAAAAAAATAGTTGCATCTCCAGCATTAAACAATATCGATTTCTTTTGATACAGTTATACCGGTCTTTTCTTTTTTCTGTGGAAGTGAAAAAAAAATGGTACTTTATAATTAAAACATCCTAGCATGCATGTGTGAATGCTGGTACATTTCTTGGCGGATGTCACTGATGAAAATGAATAATATTTTCCAGTCGGAGGAAGATGAACAAACACAAATTCGAACTCGGCTTGATTTTCAATATCTTACCGATTCACCGAAACACTGTTTTTGTTAATTTCTGATGTAGTATGTGGTATTGGCTCCCTGGGCGATACATTCAACATACTCGTACCTAGTGAAGGATACAACTCAGAGGGATCTATCAAATTTTCTGATTTTCCCAATGTTACTGTCAAGAATGCTGCACAACCAAATATGGATTTCAGTGTCTCGCTATCGGACCGCCAAAGGGAATAATAGAATCGTGGATAAGAGCATTGAATTCGAGCAAGTTGATAGAGAAACAAACTGGTACGATTTTTAGACGAGAATTAACATTTGCACTCGCCTCCTGGCCATCTGTTTAACGAAATGATTTGCTTGCAGGGATGATCAAATTATACTCAGCGGCCTTTTATTCTATCTAGCATCCAAGTATCTCGATAATGGAAGTCATCTGCCCTTATGGAGGACAGATGGGGTTTTATGGACGATTCTACTTCATACAGGTCCAGTGGAGTTCCTCTACTATTGGCTGCACAGAGCGTTACACCACCATTTTCTTTACTCACGCTACCATTCCCACCACCACTCCTCTATTGTCACCGAACCCATTACATGTAAGAACTCATAATTCGATTACCAACGTCGTGAAACTGAGAACAATCCATATCTTTCAATAAATTCTAAAACTTTTCCAAGGAACTGAGAGCAATGATGAACCAATAAACAGAGGGTAACATCACGAGACACGGTTTCTAATCTGGTTAATATACCAAGGTTTCTGTTGTGCTAGACATAATATGAATGGGACAACTGATGATTGTTACTGATCAGGTATATTTCTTTTCTGTTGTGGCAGCCGTAATCCATCCGTTCGCGGAGCATATAGCATATTTTGTGCTATTTTCGATACCAATGCTTTCAACGGTGTTCATGAAAAACATATCCATCATTTCGATGGCAAGTTATCTCACTTACATTGATCTCATGAACAACATGGGTCACTGTAATTTTGAACACATCCCAAAATGGCTTTTCTCCACGTTTCCCCCGCTCAAGTACCTCATGTACACACCATCGTAAGCATCTGAACCTTTGACTCGTTGTAAATTCTCATCACTTTATATTTTCCTTGATACTTTCTTGACATGGTTATTGATTGTTAGTTATCATAAAATCTAAATACAAATTTGAGATCATTCTTGACCCAAGATTTGACTCGATCCCAAAAAAAATCACTTATTTCTAGTGAACTAGTGATGTTGAAGTAGAGCAATCGATTTGGGTTGACGGGTTGGATTACAATTTTATAACCTGCCCAACATATAAAACAATCAATACTTACAACAGCTATATCAAACAAACTCATTCTTTATGCGGAACAAGTAGAAGGTTAGGATGTGTTAGAAATTTTATGTAAGAGTGTCTGTCTAACAGCATATTTGGTAATACAGGTACCACTCGCTTCATCACACCCAATTTCGAACCAATTATTCACTTTTCATGCCATTTTATGACTACGTATATGGTACCATGGACAAATCTTCGGATTCGTTATATGAAAATTCACTTACTCGGAAGGAGGAAGCACCTGATGTGGTTCATCTGACTCATCTAACAACTCCAGAATCAATATATCATCTCCGTATAGGTTTTGCACACTTGGCTTCTGAACCTCACAAATCCAAATGGTACTTATGGCTAATGTGGCCTGTCACACTTTGGTCAATGATGGTCACTTGGATTTACGGGCGTACATTTACTGCTGAGAGAAACGTCTTCGAACACCTAAAATTGCAAACATGGGCGATTCCAAGTATAATATTCAGGTATGCATCGACTGATTTCAAGTGTAGCAAATTTTTTACAATACGCTCATTAACTTCGCCTCCTTGCAGTACTACATGAAATGGCAAAGAGAATCAATTAATCGTATGATTGAGGGTGCTATACTTGCAGCTTCAGACAAGGGAGTTAAAGTTTTGAGCCTAGGCTTGTTAAATCAGGCAAGTTTTTTTTTTTTTTTTTCCATTTTCAGATGAAAGATGATTTTTTTTTTTAGTGTTGCCATTGAATGAATGATTAATTGTTTGAATTATACATGAAAACGCAGGAGGAGGGGCTCAACAGCAGCGGTGAACTTTTCTTAAGAAAGCACCCCCAGCTAAAAGTGAAGTTGGTAGATGGAAGTAGTTTGGCAGTTGCTATTGTGTTGAATAGTATTCCAAAAGGAACATCTCAGGTGGTCCTTCGAGGCAAGCTGTCGAAGATAGCTTGTTCCATTGCCCTTGCCCTGTGCCAAGGAGGTGTAAAGGTAAGTTCGACAACAGCACGTGACATTTAAATTTCTGACATTACAGTCACATTTATTTACAAAAATGAAGTCCGTTTGCGGCTAACTCTTCACTAAGTCCCCACAACGGCTAGAACAAACACTTAATACAACCCGTTGCACTGTGATATTTTAACAAAAGAAGCTCATTTTCTAAAATACACGTGGAGAGGAGCAATTTTAAAAAAATTCCACAAAAGCAACGTCACGGACAGTGGTTTACGACTTTGAAGAAATTATAGGATATGATGGATGGCATTCGGCAAAGTTGCCACATCTCAGCTCTACTAGCATGCCAGTTGACTATCTAACTTTCATTTGACAAATCATTAGTATATATAAACTTGAAGGTTTGTAGGAGTGTATCACAAATTGATTCTAAAGTAAATTGTTCAACTCATTAGAGTGAAATGGAAGAGCACAATATGTGTGGAAAATCTGCTTGCCTGTAAAAAAGCATGGACATAGACAGCAAAGTTGCCCAGGATTGATAGCACTGTCTCAGTTGCTTTGGTTGTTTCTGATTTTTCGTACTTGTAATAGGTATATACAATGCGAGAGGATGAACATAAGAAGCTGAAAGCAATGGTTAGCAATGAGGCGGGACATAATTTGATACTCTCACAGTACGGCACTCCAAAGGTTAGCTTTCTCACTTATTTTTCCACTTCAGTTTCTTCTCTTCTATAGAATTCATTTCCTGAAATATCAACAGGCAGGCTGCATGAGTTATTCTTACTCATTTCGTCAAAACCATTATAATTTTTCAAAACTAAATACAGTATAAAGTTGCTTGGACCATTCCAACAACTCCAGTAGACTTCCATACGATTGGTGGCGTAATTCTATATATCTGGATGTCACATCTTAATTATGGAAAATAATGAATAGTTTGTGCAGATATGGTTAGTTAGAGATGGACTAAGTGAAGATGAACAAAAGAAGGCCCCAAAAGGAACTCTCTTCATTCCATTCTCAAAGTTCCCTCCAAAGAAAGACCGAAAAGACTGCTTATACAACTCCACACCAGCAGTGTTGACTCCCAAGCATCTTGAAAATGTTCTCTTGTGAGGTTAGGGTTCGAACTCTATTGGTTTCAATTAGACATCTGATTTTACTTCTTTATAATTTTAAACACATGATTCCTAACTCCTAAGTTGCTTTAAAAACATCTTCTTTTTCGATTGAACACTTAGAAGATAAAAGCCAAAGAACACCAAGTGTACTGCAGAATACCAAGTACTGTAGAATTCTCATTATAGTCAATACCCAAATCCTTTGCACTTTCGTTTCCTTTTTCAAATTGAACTCTAGAAGTTGATAAAAGCCCACGAACACCAAGAACTGTGAAATTCTCATATTTCAATACTTAGATTCTTTGCACTCTTCTTTCTACTTTCTCTGACTTCCATTGTTAACTTCCTAACTCTTCAAAATGACAGAATTGGTTACCAAGAAGAGTGATGAGCGCATGGCGCATAGCAGGAATACTGCATGCTATGGAAGAATGGAACATGCATGAGTGTGGAAACATGATGTTTGGTATTGAGAAAATCTGGAAAGCCAGTCTCGAGCATGGATTTCGTCCCTCAACGACATCCGTGGATCCAAAGCCCAATTAGATTACAACAGCAACACAAATCTATATACCTAGAGTCTACAGGTGTCAGCAAACAGTAATTTAGTGCACCAGAATCATTTCTACAAGTACTTATGGGTTATCTGATGAAAAAGATAACATATTTTAATAGAATCCAACTCTAAATGGATTTATTTCTTGCATATTACAAATTTTAGTTTTGCTGTAGTGATGAACATCGATAGGTACGTTGCTTTACTAAAGCGATATTGCCTAAGACTCCAGGCCTAAACTTTGTCATCAAGAGATGAGCATTTAAAGCTCGATTATATCTGCCCACGTGACGTTATGCATGTTGTTTTAGAATATGTTTTATATGTCAAGCCCCCAGCAGATATGGCATATATGAAGGGGTTTAAACCAACAAAATAATTTGGTACAATTTTATCACAATCACAGCAATGGAAACAGCTGTCAAGCTATAATTCGGTGTATATCGGGTAAACTTTCATGCTAACGCTGTAGTTAACAAACCATGATAGATTTATGATTGGGTAAACCAGATAAATTACACTGAACAAACCTTGTGCAACAAATCCGTCTGAAAAAAATGTTGGAATGATAAATCAAATTCATAATTATAGATCAAATTCTTACATATTTTACCAACTCACGTACTCCTTTTAAGAGGTTGTATGCTCATAAATTTGTAATTGGTAATAATAATCCAAGAGATAGGTAATTGACATGGTTTGGAGTTTTGTTTGTGTGCTCATAATTTTGTATGAGAAATCAAATCCATAATCTTTTTTTTTTTCTTATTTCTTTTTGTAGTTTTGTTGGATAGGTAATTGACATGATTGGTTTTGTGATCCATAAATTTTTGTTTTGATTTTGATTTTTTCAGAAAAGTTGGTGATTTATAAATTAGAATGACTAAAATTGCCAGGCAAGTCACATGGCGGTGGCGTGATGAACTCAATTTTTTCTCTCATGTAAATGTAAATGTAAATAAATGTTAAATGAAATTAAACAACGAATGGCCCAACGCGAATTGGGCTTAAAAACAAATGCTCGACGGGTCCACGCGATTTTAAAATATTTTTTAAAAAAAATTAGCCAAGAAAGATGATTGTGAATCTTATATCAAATGTTTCAAATTAAGCTTGGAACTATAATTCCAGATGAATTTTAATTGATCGACTTTAAAATGAAATTACCAGAAATTGCATAATTTCTAATACCCAAACGCTTTACCCCTCCGGCGACGCCCAGAGCCGAAGATGGTGGGGGTGATCATCGATACCATGAGGTTGCATAGACAATGAGCGGCTCCTGACAGTTTTCTAGTCGAAAGGAACATTAATGAACCGATCTCACACCGGAATTAGAGGGATTCTAAAACTATTCAGGTATAAGACTGTGCAGTTGAGAAATGCTTAAAAGATTTGATATATATAACTTATATCAAAAAGTGCATCTTTCTCTTGGTAACTCATCACATAAGAACTTCATAGTTAAGCGTGATTGAATTGAGGTAATTCTGGGATAGGTGACCTCTTGAGAAGTTTCTTAGGGTACATTTGAGTGAGGAGATATGCACGGCGAAAAGACTCATCTTAATACAGTGGAAACAGCCGTTGAATATGACACTTTACACCTCCAAAAATATTTACTTGTTTATTTATCCTTATAAAAACTAATGATATATTTTTTTCACAAATAATAACTTCTTTTGGCAAATATAATCATATCTTTTACTATATATAATGCAATAACACTCTATACTAAATAAGTTTCATAGTGTAATTTTGGATTTACCTAAATCAACATTCATCTTATCAAACTAACTATATGGTTTTACTAAATTATAATAACATTTTTCTTTATATTTAATTATATCTTCTATCACTTCAATTTAAAAAATTTACCACTTTTGTTTTAAAATTACCGAACATACGCATTGCATGTCCATGAACAGCTGATCTTATTTAAAGTTATATCTCAAATTTCCTAACAATTATAATAATAATAATAATAATATTTGATGAAATCTAAATACCAGATAATTAAGTTCAACTAACTAAGGTTAGTGTGGGATTGTTGCATTTAGAAGCAACTACCAAAATCATTCAAAAGATTTTGTCCGTAAAATTGGCCTTCCGTGTCTTCTTATTTAATTTCCACGCCGAATTCATTTCGAAATCAGAAAACGCACCCTGTTTGTCAAGGTGTGATAAAAACAACACAGTGAATATGAATAATAAATAAAATAAGATGGGATGGGATGGGATGGGATGGGATCCGACCAGTATATATAATCAATTTAGGTACGTCCTTAGAGCTAATTAATATCTGATCCTTACTATGCTCTCTTAAACACGTCAATTTCCTTGGAAATATATTTTGTTTTTCTTTCTTCCTTCTCTGAATTACGACGTGAAATGGGTTCATTTTTGTGAGAGCAAAGTGCAAGAAAAATGGCCACAACACCAGGGTTTCTGACTGACTGGCCATGGAAGCACCTTGGGAGTTTTAAGGTATACTCAGACTTCTCTAGCTCGATCTATAAAACCACCCCCATATTTAATTGTCGGTTGTGTATGCAGTACATGATATTGGCTCCATGGGGAATGCAAAGTGTTTACTCAATGGCAACAAAAGGTAAAAATGAATGGGACTACGCCAACTTAATGGTGATCCCATTACTAATGTGGAGGGCCTTTCACAATCAATTATGGATCTCATTTTCTCGCCACAGAACTGCCAAAGGCAGCAATCGCATACTTGACAGGAGCATTGAATTCGAGCAGGTGGATAGAGAAACTAACTGGTATACTTTTTCCTTTTTATTTTTATATATTACTTCCTTTTGTGTGACAATATGTATGAACTTAACTCGAAACTGGAGTAATAAAAATATTTTTAGGAAACGTGAGAAAAAGAATTAAACAAATTTATATTTTTGTTATATTCGAAATTATTTATATCTTCAATTCCGACCGAGATTGTTTTACGCACAGATTCATAAGAAAACATTTCGTTTCGTAAAAATTTATCGATGTAATATTTTTACCATCAATTTAAAAATATTTATGCGGTTTTTTCTCTTATTACTTTTAATTTTTTTACGGATTTCAACAATATTTTTATGCATTATACATTACCACATTATTTTTATTATAATTGTTACATATGATGACTAGGGTTACAATAATTCACAGTATACACGCAATATAATAGCCATGTGTGAAATGATAAAATATAAAAAAAATTCTCGTTGATTCTGCAGGGATGATCAAATTCTGCTAAATGGAATTTTGTTTTACATTGTCAACTCTATAGTTCCAAATAGTTCTTTCTTGCCTATTTGGAGAAATGAAGGCATAATTATCACCATTCTTCTTCACATTGGCCCGGTGGAATACATTTACTACTGGTTGCATAGAGCTTTGCACCACCATTACCTCTACTCCAGATACCATTCCCACCACCATTCCTCCATCGTGACCGAACCCATTACATGTACGAACAAGCCCTATGTAAATATATTTTTAAAAATGAAGGAAAATATTTATGTATATCCAACACTTATATCAGTTTATGACCTGATATTGGTTATTGTTGCAGCTGTCACACATCCTTTCGCGGAGCATTTGTCATATTTCTTTCTCTTCTCAATTCCCATGTTTGGAACAGTGCTCACCCGGACGGCATCCTTAGCATCTCTTGTGGGATATATTACCTATATTGATCTCATGAACAATATGGGGCATTGCAACTTTGAATTCATTCCGAAATGGGTCTTTTCCATTTTCCCTCCTCTCAAATACATGATGTATACACCTTCGTGAGTACACGCCCAAATTAAATATGTACACATGTTGGAAGAGGCTTTGATGATAATAAAGGACTCAAATCATGCCAAATTAATGGCCGAAAATTTATCTTGTCATGTGTGAATTTTTTGAATAAATATTTTGTATCATTCCAAACGTTGCATGGTTTGAGCCCTTTCCTAGCCTTCTTTTTTTTTAATGGTAAATGTGAGTTTTGGTTATTGAATATCCGGATTACTGAGATATTTTTAGTGATTCATCCATTGTATTAATTAAATAGGTTTCACTCTTTGCATCACACGCGTTTTCGTACAAACTATTCGTTGTTCATGCCATTCTACGACTACATACATGGCACCATGGATAAATCCAGCGATGAATTATATGAGACGTCACTCACGAGGCAGGAAGACAACCCTGGTGTGGTGCATTTAACACATCTAACCACACCAGAATCCATATTTCATCTCCAAATTGGATTGGCGTCCGTTGCTTCAAGGCCTCAAAATTCCAAATGGTACATATGGTTTGTAAGACCTCTAACAACATGGCCGATGATGCTCAACTTCATACACGGGAGTACTTTTGTAGTCGAGAGAAATGACTTCGAGAAACTCAAGTTGCAGACGTGGGCTATTCCAAGATACAGCATACAGGTAGAAAAGATAAAAAAGCAATAATGTTTCTTGGATTTAGGAAGTGTTTCATTTATGTTTTCTCGATTTTCATAGTATTCCATCAAATGGCAAGGACAAGTTATCAACAATTTAGTCGAGGAAGCCATACTAGAAGCAGAAGCTAGAGGCACCAAGATTTTAAGTCTAGGCCTGCTGAACCAGGCAAGCATATTGCAATATTGGTTTTTATTTGTTTCATTGACTAAATCTTTATTCCGTAACTGTTGTTTGGATTCCATTATTTTTTGTGCCTTCATGCTTTTTTAGAGTTGGGAACTTAACAGAAGTGGCGCTTTATACATTGAAAAGAATCCGAAGCTGAATATCAAAGTAGTAGATGGAAGTAGCTTGGCTGTTGCTATAGTAATCAACAGCATTCCTAAAGGCACCAATGAGGTTTTATTCAGAGGCGGCCTCTCAAAAATTGCATATGCAATTGTTTCTGCTTTGTGCCAAAAGGGTATTCAGGTCTTTGAACTCTTGAATTCTTAACCCCTTCTAAATTCTGTCTTTTAATTTTTTCTATTTTCATGGAATTTCATAGAATATTCTCTGAACAACTTATGTTGTATCTCAGGTATCTACGTTTTATGAATTCGAAAGACTTAAATTGAGTTTCAGATCTCAGAGTGAAATAGCACTCTCAAAAACCTACTCTGAGCGGGTAAATTTTAAAAATATTAGTAATGTTTGGAAGAGTACTTTGTTCAAGAATGCAACTTTTAGAATGATTGTTTTGGTTACCTTGTGTAATGGTGATCATTGTAGGTTTGGATAGTTGGAGATGGATTATCCAAAGAAGAACAACTCAAGGCACCAAAGGGTACCTTATTCATTCCATGCTCTCAATTTCCTCCGAAGAAAGAGCGCAAAGACGCCTTCCACTGTTACACTCCTGCAATGGTGTCTCCTCCTGCACTTGAGAATCTGCACTCCTGCGAGGTCAGAACAATTTTTATCCAAATCTACACTCATTTATTGAACATGACTTTTAACTCACTAATTATATTTGAAAACAGCACTCTACCAGTTGACTGTTTGATCAACAGCTAAGATTATCTTGGCCATTGAATGATAAAGCAAAATAAGATAAAACGAGTTAGAATAACATCGCTGCTGAGCCTGGCCATTCGATTAATTAATTCCTGGCCCTGATTAAGTTGAACAACCATGCACATTTTGTTTAGTAATTCTTTTGGATAATTATTATTGATTGGTACTCATTGATTTTCCCAGAACTGGTTACCAAGAAGAGTTATGAGTGCTTGGCGTGTGGCTGGAATATTGCATGCTTTAGAAGGATACAATGTGCACGAATGCGGGGAGACCATGTTCGACGTTAACAAAATTTGGGATGATGCACTTAAACATGGATTTCGCCTTCAACCATTTGCAGGTAACTAAATATATGCGTGTGTCTGCATCTGGCCTCAACCTACGCTTACTCGCGATGCTTTTTGTCATAAGATTTCTCTGGACTTTGATTTTATCTACAAGATATTGATTATGCTATATTGCATTGTTGATACATTTCCAATTATCATGTAATGGAATGACAAATGATAAGTTTAAATTGTGGTGTAGCACTCGTGGGATTTTTAGTATAACAATTTTTTTCATATCGAACAAATTTAAATTTTGAACCAGAAACACACTTAGTAAATTTATTTCTGTTTCTTTACTAACCAAAACACGATTTGCTAAACTCAAGTCAATGACACATGAGAATAGTACATTGATAAACGATTATTTTGCCACGTACTTAAAAATAAAGAAAAAAAAACGAGAATAAATAAGAAGAAGATAATTAATTATAAAACAAAACACAAGCAAAATAAAATATTAAAAACACTTGTTAAATTGTCTGACGACCAATTTTGTTAGACGGATCCCTAACTGACATGACAAAAGCATTACTTTTATGCCAAAAAAATTTTGCCTTCACCGAAAGTACGTATCAGGTCAACCGATTTCACTGACCTGTAAAGCTGTTTTACATTAAATCTACTCAAATAAAATAAATCTAATTCGGATTCAGAAGCTTTCGAGTTCACCACCATTACTTTATCCTTCTAAATTCTCAAAGTAGCATACTCGAATCCCAATTAATTGAATTTTGGTTTGGATGTAATTTAATTGTTATCTTATCCTTTGAAAAAGTGGGTGACAAGTTCTAAGGTGGGATTTCATTTGTTGAAATAATATCAAATTTTGTGTGGTTTGAGTTTCTTTATTTATTTTCGTTATTTGCCTTAATCGTCGAATTTTTTTTTCAAGAAATAGTAATGGAGCCAAAAATAATATGTAGAGTTGATGAAATTAATATATATTCATTATGATAGTAGTTTTTTTTTTTTTTTTTTTTTTTGCGCAAGTATTATTAAAAGTAAAAGGATGTAAATATTATGAATACACACATGCAATTTTTTTTACGGAATATGCAATTTTTTTTTACATCCTATATGCAATCATTTTGTGCATGTTTAAAAAAATTTGTCTTTGGTTTGGAAATAAATTTATGTCCAGCTATTAAGAACTTAAACAATTAAAAGATTATATCTTTTCCTATAACGTTTTAATGATGAACATGTTCAGTAGACTCCACTTGACAAACACCACTAGTTTTCAATATCCGCCAACTCAAACTTCATTTAAAACTGCAGACTGTTCTCTAGTTAGAACGTAACATTTCTCTTCCGATGAATGAAAGATGATGCTTTGAGAGCGTATAATCTCAAAAATAAAGCCAATCAAAAAAAACATCTAACCAATATCACAATGGAAATTTATACAGCATTTATAACGAACTTTGTACACTCAAGTGACAATATTTTCTCCTTTTTCGATTGGATATGTTCGTAACACAATTTGCGATTTCATAAATGATATTGAAAATATATAACAGTGAAGTTATTCATTTTTTAGGAATCGTATTCCGTCTCACTATTTTTTTTAAGGATCTAGTGAGATTCGAGAAAAACCTTTCCCCAACCTGCAAGGTTTTCTAAATTGAAATTTAATTACATGTCTTACAATTTTCCAGGCGAAAATTGGTATAGATAGATATCGGATTCGAGACCCATAAACCCCCTCCTCTTATATATTTTAAACTCGCGATGAAGTTTAAAAATGAAGATTGCCCACGTTATGTACGGAAACAATTTTTTCGGTTTTATGCTGGTCTGATTTTGCTTTTTACAACGTTGTTTACGAGTTAATCCTATGAACTCGGTGTCCATCCATCTAACTCGGCATTTAATTGGTATTTTTGTTATTGTTGGTTATTACAAAATTGTAATAATTTGAAGGCAATATTTTTCTTGACTGTTTTATTTATCATATTTTAACTGAATGTGAAATTTGTATAGCAAATGAAAATACGAGTAGCATAAATATGCAGTTGGAGAAGTCGTAACCAAAGTGTTGAATATCATTGACTTAGTTTTATGTCGGTAGGCCACCCCACGAACGAAACCACGCTGGCCATATGCATTATCTACTTTAATATATTATTAAGTGTGAGGACATTATAATAACTATCTAGAGACACCATCTTTTTCTTTCAATTTTACCCTTATATGATACTAATATTACACTTTTGTTTTTTGTTTTTGTTTTTTGTTTTTTCAATTTCAACACACAATCTTTCAATTTTACCCTTACATGATAATAATATTGCACTTTTGTTTTTTGTTTTTTTTTTCAATTTCAACACACAATTTTATTTTTATTTTTTTATTTCAACAATTCAAATATCAATTTAGTCCCTCCATAATTTGTCAAATTTCACTTTAGTCCATCGATAATAATAAATAAGATTGTACACACACGCAGAGTAACTAGTTATTATTATTATTCTGCTTCTTTTACGCAATTTTGTCTTAATAATAATTATATATATAGTAATTAAATCAAACAAACCCGATGTCAATGTCTTTAATTTGAAACAAAATAGAATAATCATGTAATTTAATCCACCCTAGTCGAAAATACTAAAAAATTTAGGCAATAAAATTGACCAACCGCACAACAAACAAAAGGGAAATTCTTGCTTGCTTACATCATTTTAATTTGATGGATATATAAAATTTCTGAGAGCCTATATATAATTAGCATCAGCCACTAAAAAATCGGTGGGGGGAATGTTTTTGTAAAACAGTCCAAATGCACTAAAAAATCATAAAATACTTTATTTGCTGTAATAACGTGTTGTCTTGTTAAGCGAAAGTGTGCAAAAAAGGGAGGTAAATAATGATAATAATAATGATAATAATAATAATGATGACAAGGGATGAAACTGTGATTTTATCATAAGTGGTGTCATACGTCAACTGATGGGATAAGGAGGATTGTAACTCGGTTCACCGAAATCGGCGAGCTTCCGGGAACGATTCTTGCAAAACGACGGCGCTGTGGAGAAGTGTGGCTTCGGCGGGCCTCTCACCTCTCCGGCCAGCGTCATATCCGGCGGAGCAACCTTCTGACTCCATTTCCGGTTCGAGCTGGGCCGAACCAAGGGGCTTAGACAAAATGCCAAACCCGACGCATTCCTGCTTTGCGCCGCCATCCTCCCTTTGCAGCGCCGCGTAGCTGGTGTCCTCCTCGGTGTCTGCTTCCACGCCTGAGAAGACTCCGACGAGTATCCGCTCGATCCGTCGCGGCAATGCTCGTCGTCCTCCACGTTGGAGGGAGACATTCCTCGGTCGGAGATCCGGTGGGCTCTGTTCGAGTATTCTTCTACAGAAAAGGTCTGGACCTGATTTTTCCGGCGACCGGGAACAATCGTGGAGAACCAAGATCGAGAAGCCGCGCACGAATCGACCGACACGCCACGGTTGGAGACCGGGCCCGTTTCCAAACCCATCTTGTCCGATTTCGATCTGAAAAGCCCGTTTAAAACCGAAGAAAATCTCCCCTTGTTACTCTTCTTGTCCTTCTCTATTGCGACTGCCACCGCTACAAACCCATTAGGACCCACCTGTGGCGTACTATAGAATATTCGATGGTTGCCTTGAATCTGCCACGTGGCTGCAGAATCGGACTTCCGGTGGGAAACATAAGGAGAAACCGATCGAGGGAAGACAAATGGAGGTAGTTGGGCATCCGATTTCCGGCAACCTTGTTGACCCTGTTGAAAAAGGGTTTCTCTCTGAGCTTGAATCTGGGTCGCAATAACTGCGAAGAGGCGTTCCCGGAGACAGGAGGCGCATACCCCGACGTTGCTACTCGGGTCAAACGGATGTTTCTTGCACTTCATTTATATATATACGTGCGTTCTTTGATTCGATTACAGTAAAAATATACGTGGGAGGAGGAATAGCAGAGTCGGGGCGTTGTCTTCTTGCTTTGTTTCCCCAGACGGATGAAGAATATATAGAATACAGCTAAGGTTAAGAAAGGACAGGCACAGGGCCCAACTTCCGTCCTGCTCCTTATTTATTTATTTATTTATTTATTTATTATATATTTCTTAAATATACAGATTATAATCGTTAATTTGTTCCTAAACACAACCTCAAGATTCAGGTTTAGTCGGCAAATAATGATGTAAATGGAGAAAAGATATAGGAAAGTAGTACATCTCAATATAGGCAACATGTCTAAAAAGGCTGCATATTTGATAGTGTTTATTTGTTGTTATCGCTACCTTTAAATTAAAGACAAAAATGCAAGTACATGAAGAACTGAATTTGTCTAAGCATCAATTTAGTCTTAAATTTCCCTCATGTTAAATAAAGATAGTGGAAGATTATGTGTTAAATTATGACTGAATCGATAATATTGAAATATGATATAATTTAAGGGTGATTAAGCTCGAATTAGTGTCTCTAATCAAATGGTTGATCTTTAAAAAAAAAATATTGATTGGAAACTTTGAGTAGACTTTAATTGGTAAGAAGCATGGAAAGGATTGGCACTATGCTTTCAGAAATTTATAAATTAATTTGACTTCTTTTTAGTTTTTCTAAAGAATCCTTCAACATGGACAAATATAAAAAAAGATTAGATGTAAAAATAATGAACCTCAAAAGGCAATTTTACAAGTAGAGTGGTTCCTATCTTGGTAAAAACTTGTGTGAGACGGTCTAACGGGTCGTATTTTGTGAGACAGGTCTCTTATTTAGGTCATCCATGAAAAATTATTACTTTTTATGTCAAGTGTATTACTTTTTTATTTAAATATCAGTAGGGTTGACCCGTCTCACAGATAAAGATTCGTGAGACCGTCTCACAAGAGAACTATTCAAAATATAATTAGTGATAATGATACTCTCAAAACATATATATACCGTGAACTGAATCGTAGTGTTGATTGTTTTGAAAGTTAAAGATCATTGATCGAGTACATGTTTTTGGTTCAATGAGCTGATGATAATCCAATTCATTTTTTCAAAAAACACAACCGGATAACTAAATCATTACATTTCCATTATTGAGCTGGCAAGGATTATAAAAAAAATTAGTAAAGCATTAGTTAGGCAACATGCACAACTATCGTCATCTCCAACCATATTATAAATATAATGCATGTGCTGCCTCTTTCATTTCCCACTGGCTTTAAGCTTTTGCCTTCATCCCATGATTGTTGTTTAAAATCTTTCGACTCCAAAATATTTGGTAATTTTGTTGTTTTTTTAATTTTTGGTATTCATATATCTTTTTCTATATATTCCTTTAATCGAAGGAGGATAGACGACGAGTCATCTATCCTCCAATCGAGAATTTCAATAAAAAAAAAAATGCAACAATTATTTTATAAGATCATTTATTGATGATTGTTGAATTTTTCGATGCATTTGGTTTTCAAACTTCAAACACAAATATCATGGAAAAGATTTGGAAAAGTGTTGCTAAAAAAAAAATCAAATTACATGTTTTTGCGTCTAAAATGACTCCTGCTTTATTGATTATCATTAAATGAGATTGTTGAGATACAATAATTATTTTCGTTAAATAGAACAATTGAACCATGGCGTTAGGACTGCTATGCATTTTAAAATATTTAAATTACACCATTAGCAATAGCTATAATTTGTGGTAAAGTGACAAGCCTTCGGTCGTATAATTGGTATCAGAACATATGTCATGAGTTCAATTCTCATTGATTGCAAGAAGTACAATTATTAGGAGAAATGTTGTTGAGGTACAATAATTATCTTTGTTGAATAAAACGATCGAACTACAACGTTTGGGTTGTTATACACTTTAAAACGACTAGTTATAAATTTTGATAAACGAATACACATTCGGTCGTACAGTAAAGATTCCATATTTGTCACCTGATTAATTTATTTAATATTTAAACATCGCCTGAGTCAAATTCATAATGGGTTCAATTTCTCAACGGTTTTAATCAGACTTTAATTCTTTTATTATTTTGTTCTTCGTTTTATCGTATTTGACCCGCCATTTGCATGATGTATCTGGGATATTTAATTCGTTGTGAAATGCAAGTGAATGAATAAAGGATCGAATTTCAAATCAGCATATTAATCCTTAGCTCTTAAATATAAATTCGTTGATAATCACAAAAACTCTTGTAAAACCGTCAAGATGTCAAATTCGTGAGAGCCACATTATATCACTAATATTATGCCTAAACAAATCATCAGTGGGAATGAGCGACGACTCGATTATTTAAAAGTCGACTTTGAATTCCCTATGAACAAAAGTACAAGTGTAATATATTCATCTACAAATACAATATTGAATTTTCAAAAGTTTGCATTGCTTTTTTAAAAATTTCAAACATAGAGACTAGGCCATAAGTGACAACATTTTATACAATATGTTATTATAATTAATTAATTATTAAATATTAAAATGTACAAGGTCAACCTTTCATCTGTAATTGATTAAAATCAAAAATTTGTGTGAGACGGTTTCATGAGTCGTATTTTATGAGACGTATCTCTTATTTGGGTCATCCATGAAAAATTATTACTTTTTATGCTAAGAGTATTAATTTTTATTGTGAATATCGGTAGACTTGATCTGTCTCACAGATAAAGATTCGTGAGACCGTCTGACAAGAGGCCTACTCTTGATTAAAAGTTATTAAATGATAAATTATTGTGATATTTGTTTTGATTTTCTATTGTGATATTTGTTTTGATTTTCTAAAAGTAATCTGGTTTTTGTAATCATTCAAATCTATCAATAAGCACTTCTATAGAATTAATTTACAATTTTCGCAAGTGATCCCTTTAAAGTTAAGTTCAATTATGATTTGCTTGTTCGTAGCCTCGTCTTACGTATATGTACCCATATTTTTTATACGTTCTGATTGGAAAATCAATATACGTGTAATATTTCGAATATATATAAACGCTTAATTTGCAACTGAGAGCTGATACACGCTACTATTAAATAAGCATGCACCAATCATGTTAATAAGATGAATCATATCAGACAAACCATATACGCCAATATCTTCCTCTGTTAAGTGTGCATGCACCAATCATGTTAGTAGGACCGTACGATAAGTTCGTCGTAGAAAATGTTCGTAGATGAATCGAACTCATAATCATTAGTCAGACATTTATCAATTACATCAACTCGTACATTTCGTCAAAGACTTATTTATTTTTATTTATATATTCATTGAATAATGGGTACATTTGAAAAAAATAATACATGAAATATAAAGCAGAGTTTAATAAACCCGGAAAAAACATAAAATTTGTCAAATCAAATGACGATTATCAAATCTATAAATACCAAAAATAAAAGACATTATTTATGTACCGACATTGCGCGAGGCAGAACACTTTTTCCCGGCGCGTGCTATTGTACATATATGATAGCATTCTCATTGTCCGATATATTTTTAATTTCGTCAAACTTAATTAATTAAAATAATATTGCCACTAATAATGGATTAATCATAGGTTCACCCGATTATATTTATTGATTTTAAGATACGCTATTTGCGCAAAATACAATTTAAAAATTATGAAGTCAAACATTACAACCAAATGGAAAGTGTTTATGAATTTTTATATATAGAGTAGGTTTTTTGTTAGACGATATCACGAATCTTTATTTGTGAGAAGGGTCAATTCTACTGATATGCAAAATAAAAAAATAATACTCTTAGCATAAAAAGTAATATTTTTTCATGGATGTCCCAAATAAGATATATGTCTCACAAAATACGATCCATGAGACCATCTCACACATGTTTTTGCAATATATAAAGCAATAGTACTTGGATATTTAAAATTTTGAAGATACGATATGCCATTTTTGGCTCAAACACGAGAATCTCGACTCCATTTATTGTTATTTTTATGCCAATATAATTTACTAATCCGGTGGGTTGAACATTTTTTTGGCGCAGGTAGAATGTCAATATTCCTTTGATCATTGGATGCATGTTACCAAAAATAAATTTAATCCCAATATTAAAGGAAGCAAAATACATTTCAAAAGGTAAAATATGATATGGTAAATATTGGAAACGCATAGTGCGTCTGTTAGTGTTCCAATATATAGGATTTTTTTTTTATTTCCAAGTCCAAATCAGGGTTTATTTTCATCAATTTTAAATTCTCATTATATATAATTAGAATTTTGTCACTTCTCCCACAAGGAAGAGATGATTGTACTACTCCACCAAATGAGGGCAACACTCCACTAATTCTGAAATGATTAAGGCGGTTAATTTCGGTGCATTTCGATCGCCATAAAACTTCAAACATTAACAGAAAGTGTGTCGGTCCAAGAGGTGGTCGGGGGACTTATCTACTATCTACATATTTAATAAAAAAAAAAAAACAACTTTTATATCCATCTCGATTTAAACACACTTGAGACGGTATTTTTAAAAAAAAAAAAAAAATTAAAAAAATGTGACTAATGTTGTTTTTCAAAATATCCCATAGAATAACTGATAAATCACCACAAAGTTATCGTTGAAATTGTCGATGATTGATGATTGATGATACATCTGACACCAAAATCTCACTTTTTAGGACGAGACATCGTGTTCAAAACTCATCCCCCAACATAAAAATAAAAATAAAAATAGAACAATTGATTTTATTTTATCTTACTATTTTATTAAATTTGAGTAGTGTATAGATGTCGTTTTTGATGTCAAGTATATGTTGTAGATAAGACGAGGACATGATTGGTGTACATTGGAGTGAAGTGCATGAAGGATAGTTTTATAATAACAATAGAGCATCAATATAGAAAGGTTTTTTTTTTTTTTTTTTTTGTAAAAACATAAGAATGAGAAATGGAAATGAAAACAAACATTCCCATTTTAATATCATATATAAGCACTTAGCATAGAAAATTTTCACTCATTTTTATCTCATCTCTAATATCCTAATAAATAAATAAGAATCATCCTAGTAGTGCTCGTTTTTAACCCGCCTAACAATTTATATATAACGACAAATATGTGCGGTGGTTAAAAATTCAACGTACAGGAAATAAGCATAATCTTATCGGACCATGTATATTGGAATAAAGTTGCTCGTTTTATCAAGTACAATTTTACAAGTAAATTTTAAACTTTGGTTAAAGAAGACATCACTAATATTCCAAATCTAATTTTAACTGCAATTAGGATAGATTATCAGTTCTGCTACAAACTTTAACGACTGACAGTCTCACGGTTCCAAGAGCAAAGGAAAAACCCACATAAATCCACAAGTTGTAAGCAATATTTTTCAAGTTTTTTTAATAAAGTGGACTGATTTCGCTTCATCGCACAATTTTGGTTTTCGTAACACACAGTACACATGAATTAAAAGAAATACTGCTCAAGACACTTTACTACTGAATCCAGTGAATTGAAATATCCTTACATTCACAGACAAAATTCAATGTAGAAAGAAAACTTTACATAATAATTAACCAACAAATAAAATATGACAACGTACTTAACATAGAAATTCAGTTCGTGATATCAACAGGCACATCCTCCGGACTGCTGTTGCGAAAGAGATGCATTCGCGTTGTTAGATTTGAGGTTGACATCAACCATGTCTTCTTGCTTAGTGGATGATAGAGTTTCCATCCCAGGCAAGGCTGCTGCAATCTTCCTGAACAGCGCCTGATATAGCAGGAAGATGTAAATATTGAAGGGCGACTGAAGTTATTTATCAGAAGAAAAATGGTTTACAATTCACCTTTATGTTGAAGCCAGCTTTTGCGCTAGTTTCAATGAACATGACATTAAGGTCACGAGCTTTGGCTTCTCCTTCCTCTATTGAAACTTGCCTGGAAATAGGTACCATGCGATGTATTACTGAAGTTACATTTGCCACGTGGATTAAATGACAGATGGAAGTGATATTGAATAAAAAAATTTCAGTAAATTAATCCAAGTATTGCCACATGAAGCGTAAAATATAGTCAGGCCGGAGTGTGATTATTTTAACAAAACCTATTCCCACTGCACTCCCGTGAGGGGAATTTAATCACATTTTTTCCATTTGGGAATGCAAATTAACAGAGTGAAAATCGTGCAAATGTCTGTCCTGTGTGTGGCATGGTGTTGGACTTATAAACTCCAATTTTTTTAAAAAAAAAATCACTAGAATTGTCCGGCGAGAGAGACGGTAGCAAAAATATTTTTTTAGGGTAAAATGGGTTCATAAAAATAATTTGATTTCTTCTTGCATTCGCCACCGTGCTCTCTCACAATTTTCCAATTATTCCTCACTTTTCACATCAAATGCACTACTCTAACTTTCTCTCTGTCTTTACACCCCAACCCATACCATGATCCTCTAGGGATTTACTAAATCACTCAAAGTGAAACACCACCAGAGTAATTGGGTAAGCGAATCTCACTTTGCAATGTTTTTCTTCTTGAATAATCTTATCAGGCTTTTAGCCTGTGTTTGAGTAGGTACACGATTTCAATATTTCACGTCGACAGGTTTTCTAGTGCATCCAAGGGGTTTGAAAGATTGTCTGAACAAACAGTTGACAACTTTGGGTGCAGCGAAATTTATTTCTTTTTGACGCATTAGAGTGTGGTGCGCTATTGTGATTTGTGGGTAGTCAGCCAATAGCCACCTGCTTATGGTTGCATTTTAAACTCTTGAAGGTACTCAGCCCAACAACAACACTAACCACAGTGACATAATGAGCTATAACCATGATCACAGCCCCATATTCAATTGGTTTTCCGGACACTAAACCGCCTTCCAGTTGACTGGTTCCTTCACTTGCTTACAGTTGCATTGTAAAAAACGTAAAATCTTGAAGGTACTCAACCAGTCAACGCTAGCGGAAAATTGACCGCAATGAAATTTTGAGCTATAACATGATCACCGCCCCATATTCAATTGGTTTTCCAGTCACTAAACCGCCTTTCACTTGGCTGCTTCCTTTCCCAAACCCACCTCCCAATGACTGACTTTTGTTTTAAATGGTAGTCGAGGATAAAGCATCCAAATTTTCTGATGGTTCTTAGTTCTTTGCTTCTAGCTTATTTTGAGGAAGGTGTAAGGTAATGGAATACAATAAAGAACACAAAAGAGAATGGATGACTTCACTACACTGAGTTTGACATAACATATATATCAAATTTTCAATTGGAACCAAAAACTCAACCAAAGCATGAATGACGAATTTTCTAAGTACCAATGTTACTTGCTTTGCACCTTTATATAGACAGCCTTCATTACTATTAAGACCACACGTCACTAAAAATGATTTCGATGTCCAAGACTGAGCAACGTGTCAAAGTTTCAAGCGCTCCATGATCAAGTCCAGAGCATGAATAATTACAAAGTTTGTCATGATTTCTTAAGGATCAAAATGTCATATAAAAATTTCAAGAAAATGAATGAACCAACTGTTAACTGAGAGTCAAATAGGAGGCCATAAACCTGATTAATGGTCAAATAAAATACGCCAAAGACAGTCGATTTCCTAAAGGAGTTTAAATTTCAACATATACACTGCAGCTAATTAGATTAAAATCTCGAGACCCTTTCTATTGTGAAACAATAAAATTGTTATTCCAAAAATAACGCTTTATCAAAAGTAATAAAATAAAAATAGGCATGATAATCAGAATGGATAAATCTACATAATAATAATATATAAGGAAAAACAACAATTAAAGAAGAGAAAAATGCAGACACGTCTTTACCTTTTATCCACCAGGTCAGTTTTGTTACCGACCACCACAATGATAACATCACTTCCTCTCTCAGTGCGAACCTCTTCAATCCATTTTGAAGTGTTAAGAAAGGACTGTCTGCCTGATAGATGGTAAATAATCATCATTATCAGAAAAATGGAGCTATATCACACATGACGAACTAGAAGAGACAAGGATCACAGAGAACTGTCGGACATTAAAAAAAACACTTCAACCACACGCATATAGCAATTTCTTAAAATCTATACTATATTGTTAGATGAAGGACCGTACAGCTACAACGATTATATTTGGTCTCCAAAATGTAACAATTTTTTCCCCCAAATACCCCTCCCTATATATCCTCGTTTCTAGGGAAAATAAAACCTAGTAATATAAAAGCTCAACATAACATTTGATGGGGAAAAATGGGTATTTTGACATAATTACATTTTACATGTAAATCAACTACTGAGAATTATATTGTATATTAAAAATATAATATATACGCACACATCATCACAAGCCAAGAATCGCAGGTATCAGACAAGCCATTATTACAAAAAAAGGCAATAGAACACCATACTTGCAACATCGAATACTATAACTGCAACAGAGGAGTCCCTTATGTAGCTCGGAATGAGGCTCCTAAATCTTTCTTGTCCTGCAGTATCCCTAAGCAAGCCAGACAACGACACGATTATCCATCCAGATTAAATAAATAATATGTAGATTAATCTGCAGACCTAAACAAAGCAGTAAATGTAATTGACGCTTTATTTGTCTAACTCCTAAGTGGCAAAGAGTAAATTTATAACAATGCGATCTTGTTAAGAGACCAGTCAAGAATAACATCTTACCACAGTTGCAAGCGTACGGTTCGATCTTCGAGATACATAGTCTTCGATAGAAAATCAATACCTATAGTAGCCTAGACAAGAGCAAAATTCGATAGCACTTCAATGACTAGTGAAATAATATATTTGCTATACCCAGTTATTAAACACTAGAAAAATGAAAACAAAAATTGAAAATTTCAAACTAAGGCGCCGCAAACTCATCTGGGTCAATTTCAAAAACAAGAACATAGAGTGATGATCACATTATCATTAAAACTGATGAAAAGGTAATCTGATTGCAAATGCAAATTGAATCAGATCTTCAAAGCTCTCGCTTTTTTTAAAAAAGTAAAAATTCAAATAAATCGACGCTTCCCTCACCTGATAAGTATTATCGAATTTATCGTACATGAACCGAGTAATGATGCTCGTTTTTCCGACAGATTGATCTCCCAAGAATACTAACTTGTACTTTGCTAAAGCCGAAACCGGAGCCATGAGTTGAATTTAGGTCGATTGAATCATAAACTGGATCAGATTGCCGAACTAGGATCGACGGAAAATAATTGGAGAATCAGCCGCGGAATTGGATCCGGTATGTATAAATTTGTAGGACTCGACTATTTGCGCGTTTGGGTTTTTCCAAACGCGTGGGCTTGCATACGCGCTTGTGCTTTAGAGGTTAGTCTTTAGGTGAAATAAAGTCATTAATACAAGTGATTTTTTTAGCAAATTTTTTTTATAGATATAGTAAAATTAAATATAAAAACACAACTAATAGTCAGCTGCTCGTAGTCAATAAATCCGAAATTTGAGTCAATATCTTATATTCGAGACTCAATAATATATTTATATATATATATAGTTACAAATTATTCATTTATTTATTCTGATTAACTATTTTAAATTGTGTTCTACTTTTTCTAATTTCAAATTCGTGAACGTTTTCAATATATATTAGTAATTTACTAGTTTTCATCAAAATGATGAGTGAGATATTTAAAAAAAAATGTTAGCATCTTAAAAAACTAGAAAACAAGAATTATATTTACAGCCAGCATCAACAAGAAAATAATCTGGAAACAAGTGATATAAATATAAGATAATTTGATAAATTGGTTTAAGATTTATATTGTTTTTATCTTTTTATTTTATTATTTATTATTCTTATTTGTAAAAATATATTAAAAATGAAAGAATTGTTATCGAGTAGTAGTTTAATTAATTAATTAAATAAAAAATGTTGTGTTAAATATTTCGATAGATAAACTTAAAGATAAAGGCCATTATATAAATATTTTAGATAAACAAAAAAAAATTTGAGAGAGGTGGGGCGGGGCTGAGGCTGAGCCGAGGAGATTCGGGTCACCCCTCACCTTGGCTCCGTCTCTTGCAGTGACAAAACAAGAGAACTCAGTCACTAGTCACTACTCACCCTTCGGAAGATGGCGTTTTCTAAGTAAACTATTTTCACTCAAATATAATTTTGAACTGAACTTTTCGGAAAGTTAGGTTATTATTGAACTATAAATTTGCAAATGGAAATATTTTTCTCGTTGGTTTTGACAAGAAAATCCTCATATAATAATTTTTTTTAATTAAAATTATACTATTTTCGTTTCCTCGTAAATAATTATTATATTTAATTCTACGAGAAAAGAAATTATTGTTAATGATTAGTTTTTGACATGATGATATACCCGATAGATTAGAAGCCACTCTTCCATTGAATTATTTCTCAAGAAAATCAAAGTAACTAGCTATGGATTAATGTCCAAGGCCGCTTCATTGATTGCATCGCCGTGTATAATAATATCATATCATTACAAAAATAATATTCCACCAACAAATTGCAGTCTATATTTCAATATAATTTTCAGATTTTATTCGAGAGAAGATTTCTTTATTCCAAAGTCTTTAATTTTTTCTTTATAAATATATATTGCATACTTGAATTTTCACTTATATTACACAAATAAATCAACGCCATTAAATTAAATAAAAAATACTAAACACCATAAATTCACGGTAAGAGGAATAGGGTAGACTGACTTATTTTTTGAGGTATTAAAAATATAATTTTTCTTCTTTTTTTTTAATGACAAAACAACTTTTTGATACAAATATCTACGAAAAATGATGATTTGATACATCGTAATGATAAAATCCATCCTTGTATTGCAGTTGCAGTTGGTTCAATCCGAAGAACCCGCTTGAATGATACGCATAACCGAAAGCGCCACCGCCGAAAGCTGAAACGAATCCTTATTCCTCTTCGTCAATGGCGAAACTACACCTTCCTTCTCCCCAAACCCATCCTCACAGGTCGTCGCGGCATCCATGATCGAACTTATCTGGATATTAGCGTCGTCGAAACGCTTGCTGTTGTAATATTTCATGGCCAGTTTGACGGTGGGAATGGCATCCGAGTAAAGATCAAAGCAATCATTCAAACACTGCCTCACATAAGGATCCCATTTCTTGTTTTTCAGCAACTGTTTGATGTTGCAACGGGTATCGGTGACGTTGTACCTGACGAGCCGGATGGAGATCATGCCGAGGCCTTGCAGGGCAGCGCATTGGCTGGCGGGGGCTGCCTGCAGGGAAGTTTTGCAGAAACTGTAGTTGATGTTCGGGTCGTTTTTGGAGGAGGTTTGGCATGCCGAGTGGATTAAATTCTGGGATTTTGCGGCATGGATTGTGATCAGGATTGCGAGGAAGAGGGTTGAAGATGTGATTGAGATGAAAATCTTCATATTTTCCTTTGTGTTTTAGTGGCTTTTTTTCCTTGGTGATTATTTCTTGTTATCAATCTACTCACTTGCATTGTTGCGTGAGATTGTTTGTATATATAGAGCAGCTGGCGTATCGATACACGTCATACACTTTAATATAAAATGACAATTAGGAGCTCAACTTGCGTAAAATTATTGCAATTAGTTAATTTTAATTTTTGAGTTTTAAATGTCGAAAGGATTAATTTTTTTTAGAAAAATAATTTATGGATTTTATGTAAAAAAAATTTCCCAAGAAATGAATTTGCAAGGTACAAAGGATAAGTGGTTTTCAGAAAACCAAAAATATTAAAGTACAATTTTTTCTTATAGTCCTCTTTTCTTTTCTTTATTTTTTTTAAATACAATATGGATAAATAGATAATATATTAAATAATATTTAAAATTGCGTAGGTTTTAGGTGTGTCATGTTTTTTTTTTTTTAAAAAAGTAATATCGCTAATTATAAGATATTTCAAGATTCTTGAGTTGGGACAAAAATCAGACAAATAAATCAGAATTGTTGTGAAAAAGTAAAAATTTATGGTAAAAAGTAAAAATCTCAAACTCTCAAAATTTACCAAACTACACACTTTATAATATTTTTCTCTCTACTCAATTGTGATTTTCTTCACAAATGAGATATCTATTTATAGGAAATCTTTACAAATAATCCAAAAATAAAATACATCATTACCTACATCATCACACACTAATTTTCAATATTTACAACTCTTATTTTCAACATTCAAATATTCAACATTCAAATATTCAATACTCACATTTTAAATATATTTTTCAACACTCCCCCTTGTGATGATGATCATAATGATTGTCTTCATTACGTGTTTTTATACTGCCTCGTTAAAAACCTTACTAGGAAAAACCCATTGGGATAAAAACCATAGTAAGGGAAAAAGAGTGCAGTCACGTAAACTCCCCCTCATGTTGACACGAACAATTCTTCACAAATTTCGTAGATTGCGCATCCCAATATTATATATGTGCTTTCTGAATATTGACGTAGGAAGTGCCTTTGTGAAGAGATCTGATGAGTTTTCACTTGATTGAATGTGACGAACATCAATACATTTATTCTTCTCTAGCTCCTTAGTGAATGCGAAGAACTTAGGAGGAATATGTTTAGTTCTGTCGCTTTTTATGTATCCCTCTTTCATTTGAGTAACACATGCAGCATTATCTTCATATAGTATCACAGGCTTCTCGTCGAATGATAATCCACATGAGATTTGGATATGTTGGGTCATTGATTTTAACCACACACATTCACGACTTGCTTCATGTAATACAATAGTCTCGGCATGATTTGATGAAGTTGTTACGAGCGTTTGTTTCTGTGAACGCCAAGAAATTGCAGTGCCTCCACGAGTAAATACATATCCAGTTTGGGAACGTGCCTTGTGTGGATCAGATAAGTATCCAGCATCAGCATAACCAATTATACTTGGATTAGTATCTTTTGAATACAAAAGTCCCAAGTCTGTCGTTCCTCGTAGATAACGGAATATATGTTTAATTCCGTTCCAGTGTCTCTTTGTTGGATATGTGCTAAATCTTGCCAACAGATTCACGGCAAAAGATATATCAAGCCTTGTACAATTTGTAAGGTACATAAGGGCACCGATGGCACTTAGATATGGTACTTCTGGACCAAGAATATCTTCATCATCTTCACATGGACGGAATGGATCCTTTTCTATGTTTAATGATCTAACAACCGTTGGAGTACTTAAAGGATTTGCTTTATCCATATTAAAACGTTTAAGGATCTTCTCTGTATAATTTGTCTGGTGAACAAACATTCCACATTCTTTTTGTTCAATTTGTAAACCCAGACAATACTTGGTTTTTCCAAGATCCTTCATTTCAAATTCTTCCTTCAAGTATGACACAACTTCTTGAATTTCTTTATTCGTTCCAATGATGTTTAAATCATCAACATATACAGCAATAATTACGCATCCGGATGTTGTTTTCTTAATGAAAACACAAGGGCATATTGAATTATTTACATATCCCTTTTTCATCAAGTGATCACTTAGTCGATTATACCACATTCGACCTGATTGCTTTAACCCATATAATGATCTTTGTAATTTCACAGAATAACATTCCCTGGGTTTTGAACTTTGTGCTTCAGGCATCTTAAATCCTTCAGGGATTTTCATATATATATTACTATCAAGTGATCCATATAAGTAAGCTGTAACAACATCCATAAGACGCATTTCTAAATTTTCAGATACCGCCAAGCTAATCAAATACCGAAACGTAATTGCATCCATCACAGGAGAATACGTTTCTTCATAATCAATTCCAGGCCTTTGAGAAAAACCTTGTGCAACAAGTCGAGCTTTATATCTTACTATTTCATTTTTTTCATTTCGCTTTCGAATAAAAACCCATTTGTATCCAACAGGTTTTACACCTTCAGGTGTAAGGACTATAGGTCCAAAAACATTACTTTTATTTAGCGAATTTAATTCAACCTGGATGGCATCTTTCCATTTTATCCAATCCTGCCGATTTTTACATTCACCAAAAGATTTTGGTTCATGATCTTCGTTATCATTTATGATGTCGATTGCCACATTATAAGAAAATATATCATCAATTTCATCTATATCTTTTCGGTTCCATATTTTTCCAGTATTAATGTAATTGATAGAGATTTCATGATTCTCGTCAGTTTGTGGTTCTGACAGAACATTTTCATCATCATGTGTTTCTTCAGGAACACCATTCTCTATTTTGTGATAATCATGTGTTTCTTCTGAAACATCATTCTTTATTTTGTGATCATCGTGTTTCTCTATGAATTTTCTTTTTCGAGGATTTTTATCCTTGGAACCTACTGGCCTTCCACGCTTCAGGCGTTTAATGACATCATGAGTATGTTCAATTTGTTTCTTCGGAATTTCAATTCGAGCAGGGGCATTTGCAGCATATATATATGATTTAGTTACCTCTTTTGTGTCTGCAAATGCATCTGGTATTTGATTTGCTATTCTTTGCAAGTGTACAATTTGCTGTACATCTTTTTCACATTGTTTTGTTCTTGGATCCAGATGTAACAATGATGATACATACCATGTAATTTTCTTTTCGGTATGTTTCTGTTCTCCCCCTAACATTGGGAAGATTTCCTCATTAAAATGACAATCAGCAAAACGTGCTGTGAACACGTCGCCTGTCTGAGGTTCAAGATATCGAATGATTGATGGACTATCATAACCGATATAAATTCCAACCTTTCTTTGAGGTCCCATTTTCTTTCGTTGCGGTGGTGCAATAGGCACATACACCATACATCCAAAAATTCTCAGATGAGAAATGTCTGGTTCTTTACCAAATGCAAGCTGCAATGGGGAGTATTTATGATATGCACTTGGTCTGATGCGAATTAATGAAGCAGCGTGTAAAATTGCATGTCCCCATATAGAAATAGGGAGCTTTGTTTTCATTATCATTGGTCTAGCAATCATTTGCAGACGTTTAATCAATGATTCAGCCAATCCATTCTGTGTATGTACATGAGCAACAGGATGCTCAACAATGATTCCCATAGACATACAATAATCATTGAAAGTTTGGGAAGTAAATTCACCAGCATTATCAAGTCTAATTTTCTTGATTGTATAATCGGGAAATTGATTCCTCAATTTTATTATTTGAGCAAGTAATCTTGCAAATGCAACATTTCGAGTTGATAATAAACATACATGTGACCATCTGCTGGAGGCATCAATCAATACCATAAAGTATCTGAATGGTCCACATGGTGGATGGATTGGTCCACAAATATCACCCTGAATACGTTCAAGAAACATTGGTGATTCAGTTTGGATTTTGACTGGTGATGGTCTTATAATAAGTTTTCCAAGAGAACATGCTTTACATTGAAACTTATTATTCTGAAAGATCTTCTGGTCTTTCAGTGGATGACCATGTGTATTTTCTATAATTCTTCGCATCATTGTTGAACCAGGATGTCCCAATCGATCATGCCAATTGGTTAATATCGAAGAATTATCAACTACCATGTTTGATTCAATGGGACTTATATGTGTATAATGCAATCCAGTAGGGAGCATTGGTAGTTTTTCAATCACATATTTCTTTCCTGATTTATATGTGATAAGACACATATATTTCTCATTCCCTTCATTCATTGTTTGAGTATCATACCCATGGGAATATATATCATTAAAACTCAACAAATTTCTTTTCGATTGTGGTGAATATAAAGCATCATTGATCAAAAATTTTGTACCATTAGGTAACAAAAATTGTGCTTTACCACATCCTTTAATCAAGTCTACAGGACCTGATATTGTATTCACCGTTGTTTTTGTTGGTTTTAGTTCCAAGAAATATCTTTTATCTCGGAGGATAGTGTGCGTTGTACCACTATCGGGTATGCAAACTTCACCTTTGCTCATAGCATTTTCCATATTTCAACTTCAAAAAATATATGCAATGAAATAAAATTACTGACAATAAAATGCAAAAATATAGCACACAATAAAACATTATCATATGGGCACATAAAATATTTTACATATTTATTCCACCAGCAAATTGATCATTGTCTGAGAAATCAATCAGAAAATCTCCAGCATCAAAATGAGTTAAATCACTCAAAAATTCACTTTGTTCAGTGAAGTTGGTCTCCTTTTCTTTCCCCTTTAATGATTCTTTATAAAGTTTACAAAGATGCTCAGGGGCTCGACAAATATGGGACTAATGTCCTGGAGTACCACATCTGAAACAAGAACTTTCATATCTTTTTGAGTGATTCTCATTAACACTCATATTTTCATGATGCCTTTTCTGTGGATGGTTTGGGACGTTCTTTTGAGATGAGTTATAAAAGTAACTATCTCGATTATTTTCAAAACCACGGCCGCGTCCACGACCACGACCACGACCACTTCCACGTCCACATCCACGACCACGACCTCGATTTCGTCCTCGACCAAAATCTTGTTTATAACTTTGATTTTGATTTCCAGATTTAAATTCATTTTTGCTTACGACATTTACTTCAGGAAATGCCGTTGAACCAGTGGGTCGTGCCTGATGATTTCTCACTAAATTCATTTGTTCGAATCTTTCTTTTAATCCCTTCCACAAAGCCATGGGATGCCAACGCAAAAATATCATGGCTTTTGTCTTTTCTTGGGATGTCGATATGCCATTTTCTTTTATGGTCTCATTTAGACCCAATGACTCAAGATGCATTTATACATCGAGAGTCCATGGCATATAATTCTTTCCCGTGATGTCGAGCGCAACAAATTCGAGCTTTGTTAAATTTGACATGGTGGTACTAAAAAATTACGATGCATTTTATTAGTTAATAATTATTGCAATACAAAGTAACGGATAAACAACAAGTACAAGTATTTGTAAAAATAAAGAAAACACACGAGGAGGATATTCTCCGATAAATAAAAGACTCGTGAGTATGATAACCAAAATAATTAAAAATAACCTTGAGAAAGCCATCTTCTTTTTTCTTCGAAAAATTTGATGATGAATAATTTTTAGAGAAGAAGAGAAAGTTGGAGTGATGGAATGTGTTTGTGATATCATATTTATAGGGCAAAAAATAGCCGTTGTTTACCATTTATGACCGTTGGGGTACAAAAAAATAAAGGTATGTATTTGTATAATTTTATGATAATAATATGATATATATAATATTAGACATGTTTAAATAATTATGTATATCATATCATAATATTATAATGAGTGTCATAATTTATTTTGTTTAAAAACCTTATAGGCTTTTATACTTGTCGTATCCCTTACCGGGAGTGTGGGATGTCGTCTTAACATCCTCCCAGGATTTATAACAAGTTTATGAAAAATTTATTTTTATTATTTTTAATAATAACATTATATTGTATATTAAATAAATACACAATAAATAAATAACAGTAAAATAAATATAATTATTTTTGTTACCTTTTTCTTCTGTTTGGAGCTTGGAAAAGTATGTAGGACTTTTAGAGCTTCGTGCTGATAACGTGTTGTGAAAAAGTAAAAATTTATGGTAAAAAGTAAAAATCTCAAACTCTCAAAATTTACCAAACTACACACTTTATAATATTTTTTCTCTACTCAATTGTGATTTTCTTCACAAATGAGAGATCTATTTATAGGAAATCTTTACAAATAATCCAAAAAATAAAATACATCATTACCTACATCATCACACACTAATTTTCAATATTTACAACTCTTATTTTCAACATTCAAATATTCAACATTCAAATATTCAATACTCACATTTTAAATATATTTTTCAACAAGAATATCTGCTTTATTGTACTTACTTTTAATTTTTTTTAGATTAGATATGTAATTGAATTATTTGTCTTATTTCTCTTAGAAATGTAAGTCCAAACACACCAGTACTCTTTTTCCACAATCAAAAGTCACGGTCCAGTTTATATTTTGTGGTTTAAATTTGTTTTGGTGCTGATGTTGATGTATTCCATCCTAGTGTGTGTGTGTGTGTGTGTGTGTGTCAAATTAATTTGAGAAACAACTCAAAACTCTTTCTAAAATTTCTGAAAAATTTGCAATAAAAACTCAAAATAAATCCCATTATGGGCATAGGTTAAACATGTGTTGCCGGGTGACATATTTATACTTATTCCAGCTCAACAAAATCGTTTGAAGAAATTATGAATAACATCTTAGGATTCTGACAAACATATCTTGAAACTTTAAGGCAGGCTCTATTGTGACTTTTTTTAACAGATAATTAACAGGTGTTGTTTCAATATGTAAATCCTCGATAACTACTCATCATTTTTTTAGTGTGTATTAAATAAACCTCCAAATTAATACAATAAACTGTAAAATCACGTTAGTGAGATAAATCATACTACGGCACCGAGCAACGCTCGAAAAGATGTTGATAATGAAAATCAAACTCATGACAATAGTCAAGCTCTCACCTAACCAACTCGGACACCCCTTAATGGTAAATAAGACGTACATGTTTCTGATTTGATAGAAAGTGTGTGTTTCAAGAACATTGTTTTGGTCCAGTCGAATAGATCTTACCCTTTGGGTATTGAGTTGATCTAATGTCATACAATATACCATACCTGATTTTTCATATGAAGTTATACATTGTACAACGTGAAAAATCACATATGACATATTACATGTCACTAAATCAAGCCTTAGGGCATTACCCGAAGGCTATGATCGAATAAATCTATATTGATCGCTTACTTTAAAAATAATCTTGTGGTAAACTACTTTTATTTCAATTATACAAGTAATTTTTCTCCAAATTAACTAAACGAGCATCCATCAAAAGGAATTACATCATTTGTTAGCATAATTGGGACCCTCTAATATTTCTTGCTTGTAAGCATCTACCAAGCCATGTTGATGCTGAACACACAACGTGGACTATAGCATTACATGGTTCCATACCTAAAGCATGGGTTTCTTTACTCAAAATAGTAATAACAAAGCATGGTTTCTCAAACCTTTAAAGCTATCATTACTTCATCCCTAATAACTAAATAATTAAATGGTAGTGGATCTTTTTTTATGCCATGATTTTTTACAAAAATGTACCCGATCCATATATGTCAGCAATGTCCGATACTACATCAATATTTATTGGTATCATTTCATCGTTTTTGGATGTTACATCAACGTTCAGGTGAAAAATGATTAAAATGGGAAGAAAAAAGTGCAAAATATTATTATATTAAGACATAAAATTGACCAAAAAACTAGACCAGAAATGAAAATATGTAAATTACACGACAAAAAAAATATAATTTTCATTTTTAGCTTCTCTCAACTCCATAACTTTAGTTTTTTTAAGCATTTAAAATAACTGTAAAAACACAACTAGACGCTACTATTTTTTTAAAAAATAATAATTTAAATATTTTCTTAAAAAAAGATTTTTATTCCCCAAATTCAATCCTAAATAAAAGTATATATTTGACGTAAATGTGGCTCATCTTAATTTTGGTATGTTTGGTGGTAAAAGGAGACACGAAGAAACGCAAGCAATGGCATTATTTGGCAATGTATGTAATAAATTAAACGTGAATTTTAATACGGCCCTTAACAAAGATATTCAATTAAATCTGTACGTTGGATTGAAAATATTATCTTATAAAATACGTAAATATATTTTTATAGAATACTAATAATAGGCTAAACATAATTTAAAAAATAGTTGTTGCATTAAAGCCTTTTAAATTGACTTAAACTTCAATCTCGGGTCTTGTTGGATTTTATTTAAAAGTAACGGAAGAATAGATACCTTGTAGGACGATCTCACGAGTATTTATCTGTGAGACGGGCCAATCCCACTGATATTTACAATAAAAAGTAATATTTTTAGCATAAAAAGTAATATTTTTCTTAGGTGACTCAAATAAGAGATTCGTCTCACAAAATATGATCCGTGAGATCATCTCACGTAAATTTTTTCCGTAGTAGTATGGATTTGTCGGGTCAAAAGACGAGCAAGCTCCAAACCAAAAGTCAAACGTTATTCAGCAAAAAACCACATTTCAGACAATTTAGAGTAGATTGTTGTCTTGGGTTATAAACTCAAAACCCCCGCCCTCGATTCTCATCCAAAAACCCACTTCACACTTCCCGGATAAGGAACCTTCGTTCGTATCAAAACAGAAGGATCGGCCGGCGTGAAAATTTCCATAGAAAATGGCGAATCTAAGAACAACGATGGACTCGGCTTTCTGGGACCTGAACATTTCGACTCCTCAATCTCTTGATGGTGTCTCAAGGGCTGTTCCAGGGGATTCTGCGCCGATTGACGGTGCAAGAGCCAGTAGAGCTCTCAGAATTCAGCAGTTATCCTTGTTGGGAAATGGGTTCCCTCTAGGAATCATTCCTTCCTTTTCTCCCTCTGCTAATCATAAGGAATTGGGCTCGTTTGCACTGCAGTCACTTCTGGGCAAAGCAGTTTTTGGCAATTGGTAACATTCTGAGAACCTTTGTTGGCATGCGTGTGTAATCGTAATGACTAATGTGCATTTTGTTTATCTTGTCGTGTTTGTTGATATCTTGTCGTGGTCTTGATCAGGGAAAGCATCTATAATCGGTAGGCTTCTCATGTACACATTCCCCTGATATGTGGTAAAGCACAAATTCCGTTATTGTTTCATTAGATATGCTACTAAAATCTGCTTTAATGTGTTTGAGTCCTATTCAGTCATTGTAAACCGAAATAGCTATTTGCTGAAAGAAATCAAAGATGAACCAAACCACTTACACTTCAAACATATGATTATATTTATAGTTTTGAAGGGCAAACCATCCTCCTGCCGATTATCTTTACACAGCCAGTACCATAGAAACATTTTGGCCTGAATAACTATGATTACTGATTTGAATTTTGTAATCCTACATCTTAGAGAATTCCATGATTGCCAAATGTCTTCGTACAAATAGATTTCCCATAGTTACAACTGTTAACGAATGCGCCAAAGTTCTCTGATCCATGACTCCCTGGGGTTCTTTATACTGATTTTACATTAAGTTTTCGTATTTTTGTGAGGCCCATATTTTTCACTCGAATCACATGCATGCAATAATTAATAAAGATAGTCAAGTAGTTAAAAAATATAGTTGTATTTCTAAGTGAGCCCATCCTATTTTAGTTAAATTCTGAATACAGACTGTATTTTTTAACTACTTGGCTATCTTTATTAATTATTGCATGCGAATCGAGTGAGAAAATCTGAGCCTTACATTTTGGTTTCAGAGAGTAGATTTTAAGATCTTCTGTGGATTTTAGAATTAAGTCGAGCGATCTAGGATTTAGAACAGGGGAGCTAAGTTTGAATCGAGAGACATATGATTTGCTATGGGCATGTGCTTGAATTTATGTGCATTCTTGCTCTTGATTGCTTTAATTGTTTTATTTTCTTGTAAAAAACTGGTAGGACAATGAATAATTTAAAGTATGTTCTATAATTTTATGCTAGTCTGATAATATTTCATTTATACTCGCGAGAATTCAATAAGTTGAGATTTATAATATTGAGTATGGACTTTACATAGCCCCTTAACGTTTGAGCGTTTTGATTTAGAATAGTCTTTTAAACTTGTTAACAAAATGGTGTTTAGCTGACAGAGTCTTACGTATGGTTTTATTTTAGGTATGTGATTTTACAAAAAGATAAAATATTAGTTTTAACTTTCTGATTTTAGGAATTCTCTCCTCTTCTTTATATTTAGTTCAGAAATTCCTTCTTCATTAGATCTTTATATATTTTGAGTCGAGAACCAGTGAATCATGACAAACTACCATAGAAATGATTTACTTTTTAAAGAATTTTCGTGTATTCTTACGCTTTCAGATTTGGCCTTATGAAAGGAACATTATAAGGAAAAAATGGGGTTTAGGAGTATGGATTTTTAAATATTTTTGAATTAGTTGGATACACATAGGTATATTTGTTTAGAATAAATTGAACAAGCTTTATGTGACTATCATAAATGCGAAAAACTTCAATGTTAATTACATGATCTGGTACATATGTGATATTCTGGAGGTTTCTAACTATAAGAATTTCATATAAAAGTTTGCAGATAATAGAAAATTAAACAACCATGTTACATATCGGACCAAACATCTTTACTAAGAGATCGATGATCTATAAATTAAAAGACACTAATTGTGTTGTAACTATCTATAAGTCCCATGAAGTAGGTGATAAGTTTTATTAGTTAAAACCTTTTATTTTGTAGTTCACAAATTCTATGGATTATAAATTTATATGATTAAGAACGACCAAGTTTGTTTGAGTTCTAAAATGCTGATGCTTTTAATTCCACACTGCAACACTATCAGTATAACTTTCCCCAAGTCGTCATATTCGAAATCGTTGAGCTTAATTTAACAGTAACATTACTGGAGGATAATGATTTCTAAACATTTTATTAGAGTATTTTCACACTGAAGTAACACATTACTTGAGGATATAAAATTAATGAGCAGCAAACCCAGTGCCTAGGATCATCAAACACGAATAACACAACAAATCAAAAGAGTAATTATAGTTACCTGAAAACAATAGGAATCGGATGAGATCAATGGAAGATGATAGCATTTCTTCCCCTTTCCTGCTTTCGCTATGACACTGGAAGACGGCGCTGTTGGGGTCTTGGCGAGGTATTTTGAGTTTTAATGTAAGGAACTGGAGGAGTATGAGTTTCTTTATTCAATCCATATATATATTTTTGGGTGATATCACAAAGGCCAAGTCCAAAATTAAAGAATTCAATTAACCTAAAATACTAATGGTATTTGTTTAGAAGAACTCATTATTAATTATAGGATAACACCAAAGTCATATTATGAATTATTTATTTTGTTTTTAAATTATGATCCAAAATTAAACTTATATTGTTTAACATAACTGTGTCACTAAATTTTATTTTTTAAAATGTTTGGCTATTATCTGGAGTGTTACATTTCAACTTTATTTCTTTATTCACCACAGGGGTGTTAAAAATGAACTCGACCCAGAAAAAATCAGGTTAGGATTGGTGGTTTTCAGGTTCGGGTGAAATCGGGTTGAATCCGAAATCTAACCCGAAAAAATAATTGGGCCGGGTTGATCCGAGTTGACATAGTTTTTTTTTTTTTACTTTTTTTATAAAAAATATTGGTTACTTTTTTATATATTATATGTTTGATTTTTTTCTATATGTATCGATATTATAAATTTTCATCATGTAATATTTATTTTGTAAAATAGTTATTTTTATAAACAATTGTTTTTGTTTGTAGTAATTATATTTTAATTTTTTTACAAATAGACTTTCAAATTATGAATTTGTCATAAATAAGGATGTTTGATCAAATATTTATTTTGTGAAATATTGAATTTTTTAAACAATCTATTGAAAGTTATTTTGTGATGTTTGCACACTCTTTTATTGTTATTGATCTCGTAATTTTTTATCATATAATATTTATTTGTAAAGTATTTATCATTTAATATCTAGTTTGTGAAGTTCTAAACAATTGTTTTTTTTATGGACTAATTAAATATTTAGACAATTTCTACTCTTAAATTTTAATATTTAAATCCATGCAACATAATTATTGTCACGCCCCGAAACTCTGGATTTGACACCGGCGTCGTTTAACAATCACACAATTGAAACAACCAGCCTCGTAGCACAGTATAAACCGAAATACCAGTTTATTAATCATAATCTCAAAAACCAAAGTCTTTACAACTGAAATAACTAATGAAATAAATGCGGAAACGTTTTTACATAAAACTTGAGTACCAAAATTCAGAAACCTCTTTACTAGCAACTCTCGAGATTAAAACAATTCACCAGCCCCAAAATTGTTCCGATTCTTCTTCTTCAATCTGCTCTTCGGATTTATCTGGGAAGGTTGTAAGGGGTGAGTATTTTGGGAAATACTCAGCAAGTGGGGGCCGTTCGAGTACAACAAAACAACATGCAATTTCGAAATATACATACCATGCAAACATAATTCTTATCACGTGCCCATCATTAACCCGACACTGAGATTCATCTACTTTCAATGGTTTACTGATATCAGTCCCTAATTTTTACTCCTATAAGGGGACGGGGCCGTATAGCGGTTATCTCTCCCACCGCGTAAGGGTACGTATGGTTGGGATTCCCACCCATATCAAGTTGAATTCTCACAGTGTCAAAACATTTATTCATGCAAAATATCGTAACCAGAAGGGTGTAGAAGAAGAATTGTACTCGCCCGAATTTTTATAAAACCGAAAATATATGCATCGAAATTCAATAATTTAAAACAAGCCCACTTACCTTAAATTCTTGATGAAAAACGTAAAAAGGCTAGGGTTCTTCGAAATTCCTACTTCACTGGTTGGACGGCGGCAGGGCTTCGCTGCGCTCGAAAATTCCTAAGGAGACTAGAGCACAAATTTTCGAAAATTTGGTGTGATAAGTGGTGTGATTTTCGAGTCTACAGGGCCCTCCTATTTATAGGGGTTGGCTGCTATTGTGATCGAGTGATATCGCGTTTGAATCTGAATCAAATCTTTATCGAGAATCGTGATCTATCCGTGATATAAATTCGAACTCTAAATCTTTTATCTCTCAATTTTCGAAATTCTCAAATATATACACTGTAAATTTCGAATTCTAGGGATTTTATTATCCTTTGCCTGATTTTTATCCCGGTATCTCCATATCAACTCAAATCTTAGGCATTTATCTGCGAAATTTCAAATAATAATATACACGATATTATTATTCACTCAATCTTGGTAAAATCTTACAAATCTCACATCCTCAAATGAGATAAATCCTGGTATCCAAAATATACTATCGTGATAAAACTTAAATGATAAAACTTAAAATTCTTGGATTTTACAATTATTATATATTTAAGCTATGTTTTGTTATTATATGTTTCAATTAAAATATTTATTATGTGTTTCGAATTTAATTTAATTATTTTTTAAAATAATAATGTTGAAAATCATATATCTAAAAAAAAATGAAAAATATTTTCTAACAAATAAAATAAAATTATATTGGGATAGTCAGGTTGGTACAATTTCGGGTTCGGGTTGGAAAATTTTTGTAATACTCCAAGCCTCAACACGATCCACCCAAATTGACACCCTAGTTCACCATCGGAAGCATCAAATCTTGCATTTGCAGATTATTTTGATCATGTACCAACTCTGAGAGAGAAACTTTCTCTTGCAGGTGGGTTGGGTTAATTGGGCAATTCCGTCCAAAGAAATTGATATCATCTATTAAAGCTGAAGTTTCTGCTTCAGAAGAATGGGATCTGCCTTTGCTCAAGGAAACCGCGAAGCATTTCCTGGATAAATCACTCTATGCAGTGGGCTTATGCTCACAGATAGCTCTAACATCCTCGTCATCGTTACTATTGAGCACTGAAAAGCACGGTGAGAAGAAGAAAAGGCGTGCGAAGGCCATGCTCTTTCACAAGGTAAAGTTCTGAACTTGTTTTTGTAGCTCCTTTCGCAAGACCACCTCCCATTGTCCTTCAGTTTAATTGCTTTCTCACATCGACCGTCTTCTAACCACTCATAGTCTCAACGACAAGTTACCTATGTCAGACAGAAAATTTATTCTGTTTCTCTTTGTTTCACACCTTCGATCAAATGCTTGAGTTAGGTCCAATGATCTGCTTAACTTAATAAAGTTTGCTCTGTCTTTCTCAACATTGCAGCTTCCAGATCACGATATTACTTTAGAAGCAGCATGGCCTGAGTTGTTCATAGACTGTAAAGGAAAATACTGGGAAGTTCCTGAGTCTATATCAGTGGACTGTTCATCACTTGTCTCTGAGTCAGGACTGAGATACCGTTTTGGCATACATAAAAATAATGCCCTCCCACAGCCTGTGGGTTCTGTTGATCGTGAAACACCCCCAGCTTTATTGCCTGGTATATGCGCAAAAGCTGCCTTTTCGTATGAGAAGTCTAAGGACTTGTGGAGGCAAGTAGAAACAGAGGAGGATGTGATAAAAAAGACAGAAACGGACGAATTTTGGCATCCTTCGTATGATATTCGTCTCAAAGAGCCTCATGCGGCAATGTCTGGAATTATGGGTAATTTTAAGACTTAACAGAATGTGCTAATAACTACTAGTTTTATAATTTTTCCTTATTTAATATGGTCTTCATTCTTTATTCTCCTTTTGCATTTAGGAGGTACTTGTGAAGCCTGGTTTGTTGGTGGGAAGGATTCACCCCAAGTCATGGGCATATATTCTTCAAGGGCTAAGGATAGAGGTCGTTTTGTTGCTGATTTGTTTGGATCAGTTTGCTGCACCTTCCAACACGGTAAATTCACGAAGAGATTTGGAGACCTCACCAGACTAGATGCTCGTGTGGATATTTCTTCAGCTTCTGCGTTGGTCAATACAGTGTCCAATCTTTACCGAAGGACAGAAGGCAATCGATCACCAAATTCACGGTCTTATCCAAGATTAAATTTAATATTTCAGCAGCAGGTAAACATTTTTGGCTGGGTCTCATATTACAAACAAGACTGCCATCCAACATTTTATTCATATAGAAATGGTGTCTGGAGTTTGCTGATCTAATATTCTTCAAAGATGTGCTACATATTGATGGTGTTTAAAATCATACAGGTTGCTGGACCCATTGTTTTTCGAATGGATTCCAAATTCGCCTTCGACTCTTCGGGTGGGAGACATGGACCTCAGCTGGAAGATTTGATGTACAGCTTGAATTACTCTCTGAGAATCCTGCGTTCCGGGAAGGTGGTAGCATGGTATTCACCGAAAAGGAAAGAAGGGATGATTGAACTACGCCTTTTTGAATTCTAGAACTTCTATAAGATTAATTGTTGAATAACATATATGACAATAATACAAATTAACATTTGATTCTAACTGGAGAAGATAGTTGTCGATTGAATTTTTATAATTAACAAAATATTGAATTTCACTCTTTTGTGGTGATTTTTTGCAATATCTGATATTAAGTTCTCGAAAATGTTGTCCTAAATTTTACTAATTTATTTTTTAAATAAAAAATTATATATTTGTAGAAAGGAAAATTGGTCTAAAATTTAATGTGACGGATTTTTCAAAATGCTAATCTATGTGCAAATTTTTAATATTTTTATCATATGGTGTGCGGTAATGCGACTGAAAGAAACATAATGGGCCAGATATTGGGCTTGACTTTTAGTGAACCCAAATATCCCATGGGCTTTAAACATTTTACATCTCTCATTTTGCAAAGTTAGGGTTTTTGCAGCTGCTTCTCCTTGCCGTCGCTTCCCCGACTCATCTCCAATGGTAGCTTCTCTATACTTCAAGCATTTAAAGATCACGCATAACCTGCTTGCCCTGTTTGATTTTAGTATTTGTTAAAGATTTGTGGAGGAAAATGGTTTCGAATTTTTGTTTTTCCAAGCATATATAGCTGCTCTTGTTATTTTCTTTCTGTTGATCATTATTTTGATGTGCTAGATGATATTGTTGTTGCTTATCGAAACATGTTGGTTGTGATCGGATCCTATGGGGGTTAGTCATGCTTTTCGTCTCTGTGTAGAATCTGTAGATGGAAGTGTTGAAAATAATGAACAGAAATTTAGTTGATACTTTATAGGAGTTGGTACATTGGGATTTAGACTTGTTCTATTGATTTTGTTTTTACTATTATTTTGATTGTATTGTTTAATGCTTCGGAATCACATTTCTTTTCGATTTGAATCAGTTTCCTTAAATTGTTCTAAACACTGTACATTCTGTGATTCTAAATATCAATATCGCGGTTCTCAGTAATAGTTTTGTTGATTAACTTTTTACTTTATGTTATTTGTAAATTGTTTCAATTATTGTATTGATTATAAAATCTATGTTTTGGGCAGGCCAAGAGAACCAAGAAGGTTGGAATTGTTGGGAAGTACGGTAGGTCTTTTATAACTGCTTCTTTCCTCAATCTTTGTTCTGTCTTTTGTGTCTAGTTGTGTGTGAATTGTGTTGTCTGAAGTTGCTCTTGATCGAGGTTATGAGTTCAAGTCTCACAATTGCTTTTGTCCCATTCGTGTTTGTGTAAAGTATTTTTCCTTGGACTAGTGGACATAATATTTGCACTTCTTCCACCAGTCGCAGTATGTTGCCTCAGATTCATTTCTTCTGGCTTGAATGGCTACTGATTTCTTGGTTTATGATATTAGGAGGCCATTCTCCTTGTTCATAACATGTTGATTTTTGAGGAAGGTAGTGACTAGTGATAAGTTAAATTTGATCGTGAATTCTTCATTATCCTTATGTGGTATGGCGTTAACCATTCTTCTCCTTGAACTTGTAGATTAGAGATTTGAATCCATCAGTTGCTTAAGCTTGTTAATGTACTGTGTGTTGGGTCCTTATTTTATGTTCAATCTCAAAACATTTTATTTTCTAATGTAATGATCAGTTTTTATTATTCTTTCATAATATTTCAGGTACCCGTTATGGTGCAAGTTTGAGAAAGCAGATTAAGAAAATGGAAGTAAGTCAACACAGCAAGTACTTTTGTGAGTTCTGCGGGAAGGTATGCACCAAGAATTCAGTTTATAGCATGACTGATTTTCTGGGTGATGTTGGTTGGTTATGCATGTTCTGAATGTAATACTTCTGTAACAGTATGCGGTGAAGAGGAAGGCGGTAGGCATTTGGGGATGCAAGGATTGTGGCAAAGTGAAAGCTGGCGGTGCTTACACTTTGAAGTAATAATTGTCATGTTATTCTTTATGTTAACCTGTTAAATTCACGTTTAGTTCCCCAAACTCATTACTCCCCACCTTGCAGCACTGCTAGTGCCGTGACTGTTAGGAGCACCATCAGAAGGCTCAGGGAGCAAACTGAGAGTTAAATTTTCCGATATTTGTCATGGTCATTGGCCCATTTTGAAATTATCGGTATCAATGAGGTAATTTAGCTGCTGATCAAACAGCTATGAGAATGGTAGAGTGCTACAACTATTTGTATGGTGATACTGCATTTGTCTCGAAAATACTGAGAACTCATTCCTTCGCAATCTGAATTCTTGTGTACTATCTCTCTCTTATGGCTAGAAAGATTGACAAATCAAATGATATGAGAAATACTATGAAATCATAGCGCACTCTTTTATTTTTATTCCCGTTCAGATCATTCTGGTGTTACATTTTGCTTGTTAGGTTTGAATAAGGGTATAAAGAAATCGACTCGAACAGAATATAATGAAAATTTGAAAGCTCAAATTAGTTTTGTTTGATTTCGAACTCGATTCGAAGTTCGAAAGTTTTAAAAAATTTGGTTCAAATTCGATTCGAATCAAAACTCAAGTTCGGTTCTAGAGATTCGAATATGATCTTGAATTATTTGAATTATTTTTCAAAAATAAGTATGAAGTTCGAAAATTTTAAAAATTTTGGTTTGAATTCGATTCATATGAAAGCTCAAGTTCGACTCTATAAATTCGAACATGATCGTGAATTATTATTCAAAAATAAGTCTTCAAAATGCTCAAATTTTATTTATAATTATATCATATATTAATAAAATACTAAATTTCCACGAAATCTCAAGTTTGAATTTTAAAAAATTCGAACATATTTTAGTTTAACCAGAACTCGACAAGTTAAATTATGAATTAAGTATTTTTTGAGACAATTCAAAAAGTTTGTGAATCGATCCGGATCGATTCGTTTGCAACGTACGAACATTAAAACAATATGAGAATTATAAAATTTGGACAAAACGAAATTTTTCATTTGAAGACACCAATTCTTTATATAGGTTATAAGATAAAATCATAAAAGTAACTTCAAAGTTTGATTTGAAAATAATCTTAATATTTTCTCAGAAAATAATTATCATGATTAATACAAGTATTAGTATTACTATGTTGAGAGTAACTGATGTAAATGAAACTGCTTTCGTAAAACACGTAGCTGCTGTGTAATATACATTTCGCATCTGGAAAAGGTACAAAACGGGCAGATAAAAAAATAACTTCGATCAAATATTTATTTTAAACAAATGACCTTATCATATGTGTTTGAAAACACTCACATATTTAAGAGACATTTTAAAAAAATGAAGTTTCCTCAAAATATCCTAAAAACACACATTTTCCACTTTCTTACAGCATGCCACTGACCAAATAAACAAACGCAAAATTACAAGCCTGTTCCTCTGTTGATGTATTTTAACGATAACTAACATTGACAAATATTTTTTTAGTCAGAAATATATTTAGTAGAGGTAATAATTCTCAAAATATCGATTGGCCACTTTCGAACTAATACTGATAAATATGAACGCGCCAGAAAAAAGGAAGTAAATAAAACAGCCCACAACATTAAGATTGGGGGAAAAAAAAGAAATGAAAACTGACACGAGAGCTGAAATCAAACGATGAATTCGCCTGACGGAATGGCCACGGGTTATCTATTATTTAAGCAAATTGGTCCATCAATAGCAATAGCAATTGCTGCTGCCTGTATCTAAGCCAACCTGCTCACAATCCACTGGTACGCCACAAAGCCCAGTATGGAACATTTGTAAGAAGAATTAAGAGATTGATAGCAGCTAAGGATGGGAAGCAAGGCGTCAAGGCATGTGAATCTTGTAGCCAAAAACTCTAGGAATATAGCTCTGTGTAGGATTTTGTGGCTTGAGGTGTCCATAAGTCATCAAGAAGAGATTAGGGAATGTGGTTCCAAAATAGGCTCCATCAACATCTTTGGTGGTAAAGGAAATCATCTGTCAAGCAAGTGTGTAACATATACTGGCAAACGAGTCTAATCCGTTGATCCTCAAATCTATTTTAGCAAATTCGATGTATAATGATGCAATCAAGATTCTTTAGATCATGCAATATCTATGTTAATTCGTTTTACTATTCTTGTGTGTGTGTGTGTGAGTTGGAGTGTGTGCGTGTGATATACGTATCGATTGTGAGATTGACCATTGATTTGGTGTTAAAAACATTCATAATGCAGGCCACTTGGATGAACTTGTGTGTGGGTGGGTAAGCGGGGAGGGTTCTTAGCATGCAAATCAACCAGAGGGTCAAGGCCTCAAATGCAATAGCGAAATGGAAGGATACTGCCCTGGTACTTGGATCGAGGGTAGTGAATATCTTCACATTTGGGACAGTATATCTTCACAGTATTTGAGCGCGGGATGTCTGACTGTCCAACTGGAAGGCAAGGCTGTCCAGAGCAATAAACTCTTGGACATCTTCCAAAGTCATAGTTTTTGTACTTTTCTAACTGTTCAAGTTTCAGCTCAAGTTTCATATGTGAGAATAATTCTGATAAAGAGGGTAGCCACTAAAAGAAACCATAATCCGACCAATGATGTTTACCATTGCAGCCATTCCCTTGCTTGTCAAGACGTATCTGACATGAACAAGTCCATAGAGCATTTCTGCAGCTGATTCAACCAGTTCATTCTGTTCCTCGTTAAACATATCGCCTACATACGATCATTGTGAATGTTATATCAGAAAACAAAAAAAAATTTCTCAGCTAAAAAATGGACCAAAAGGGGAAAAAGCAAGTGTTGGTTATAGAGTTGGATATAAACGTGTTTTACTTTTTTACATTTTCTTCGCTTAAAGTAACACTTATATAGTTACTTGGGCTTGCTGTATAAATAATTGTATTCATCTCTTCTGATATACAATTTTTCGAACAATACTGAAGAATTTTTCAGTTCATTTCTTCACATTTTAAGAGTGAGCAGTAAACGAGAACTAAATCGATGCAATGTAGCTATGAGTATACCACAGCACAAAAAAAAAGATTTATGGCAACTACATAATTCTGAAACTTGTGTCTAGGAAGAGGGCATACGTACACCTACATATGAAAGTTGCAACAAAAATCTCTATAAGCTTTATAGTTTTCTTTGCCCGTTACCCAAGCTTCGGCATCAAAAGCCAAACCACACAGAGACTCGCATTTTGAAAATAAATAATTGGATAAAAAAAGTGCCGAAAACGATGATAAGCGACAATTCAACAGACAACAAGATGGTTTTGGTAACATTATCCTCACTCACCTCTCGGCTCTCACACTAGATGATAACTAACAATACTATGAGAAAGGCAATCCTCGCTCAGAGGCATTATTACCTCACTACCACTGTCCACCAAAAACAACTTAAACAAACTATCAACTCAAGCAATATTATATTAAGTCGGGATTCGGCAAAAAAACTACAGTGATTACCATGAGAAGATTCGACATCCAGGATTAGGTCAAGTGCATAATCGTAATAAGGGACTTGACTGCTCAATCCACAGAGATTAAAATCATCTTGTATATAGTCATCATCAACTTCACAAAAGAACTCATTTCCTCTCAAGTTGCAAAACCATGAAATCCAAGATGTATCATCCCCATCAGAACCACTGACATCAGACTCTTCACTGTCTGTTTCAGATTCCTCTGCAAAATTCACATAGAATCACAATCTAAGGTTTGTCTAACAATTACAACTCTGTATATACTATAGGCAAAGAAAACAAACATATCTATGCATACGGGTGCATATTAAAACATCTCGCTGAAAAGAATAACCAAAGAAGACGCAAGGGCATAGTCATTCCGCAACTTGGATTCAAGTACAGGGCAATTAGGTTAAATGAAGCAAAGGCTTGTCTCCTTGAAAGTGTTCGGCATACCAACAATTAGGTTAAATTGAAGGCATAATCAATCAATTATATATATAACAAATTGGCCTTCTCTAAACTACACGAGAAAACATTCCATATATGGCATGTATACTGTTGGATGTTACGAGCCTACGATATATTACATGAGGAGAAACACTTTTGTGTTGCAGATATAATTGGATACACCAAAACATGTGCGAGTTCAACATTAACGTGTAAGATCTATGCATTTAAAGTCATGTATTTCAAATAGACAGTGCACTTTTTTCCCATCATAGCATGGACTAGGCCAAACAAACATAAATCAACCTCGTACATATCATAATTTTACTGTGCCAAAATTCACAAATCGAAGCAGCAGTGTAACTCCATGTTTCGGGTTTAAATTTGGGAGAATTCAGCTCTTGAGAGTGAGAGCCTTAATTTTACAACCATTAACGCTAGCAAGTACAATTATGATGTGGAAGACATGAGGACATTATCAAAACGGATCGAACCTTCATATATGAGATACACACAATCACGATCATATCAAAAACTGCAAAATGGTTCATCCATTCACCAACGACAGTTTCTAGACACAGGGTTAAGATGTTAAACAACACATAAATTCAGCACATTTTCAACCCAAAAAAAAGATTAAAACAATAACCAGTCATTGATCTAACTTCCAGTAAATTTTAAAAATTAAGAAAATAATATCCACCGCACCAAAATTATTCACGAAATTCTGTCCCAGCCAAGACGAAAGTTACCGTCGGAGCATTTTTCTTTGGTGGTGTTGATGTTGGCGGAGGAGCGGTTGTCTCGGTGGTCAAAATTCTTACCGGCGGAGTTAGGAGGTACGGTAACCGCACTACCTTTGCTTCTAGAGATGGAAGGAGACGACTTCTCCCGAGGCTTATCCAGAGCATCGTTGATTCGTTTTCGATCCAACGTATCCCCAGCTTTCGATGAGCCTACTCCCCCTCGATCTCGATACATGCTTATTTATATCAGAAAAATGAATTAGAAACCAACTACACTCCCATCGGAATCTGTTTTTACGTATATCTGTAGGTAGAGGTAAAATATCTGAGAGAATAACTGAATTTTGCGACTGAAAGGGCGGAAAGATCAGAAACCCTAGACCTGTACAGTTTGTGTTTGAACGAGACGGAGAGAACTAGGGTTTCTCATTTCTTTCAGCAGAGATGGTGGCGTGGTGTGGGAGCCTTGATGGACGGCTCGAGGTAGAGTGGAGCCGTTGGTCATTTTTGTGTGTTTATTTTCTTTCTATTCTCCTCCTAAAAGTTTTCGTGAATCACAATCGGGACCCCTGATATGTCATCGTTATTTAAATTTCATCCCTTATTTTAATAACTTAATTATTATTTCATTATTATTAAAAATAATCGATATAATTTATTATTGTACTTCATTTTTCCTAATATATTACATATTGTTTACTAATATATAATTTTTATTATTTTTGAATCAATGATATGTTCAAATTTTTTATTAAGAGTGATATACAACATGAAAATTTTAATATAGATAAAAATATGATTGACAATTTAAAAATAAAGAATTTTTAAGGAAAAATTTTAAAAATGTATATTTATAAAGATATAATGAATGTATAATTGTAATTTTAAATAAAAATTTAGCGAAATCAATTAAAAAATAATTAGTATAGAAGTTTCAACTTTAATTAAATAATAAGATATATATATTAAATTTAGTTTAGATTTTATTAATGAAAGGCAAAAATTTGTGTGAGACGGTTTCACCGGTCGTATTTTGTGATACAGATATCTTATTTGGGTCATCCATGAAAAAATATTACTTTTATGCTAAAAATATCACTTTTATTGTGAATAGCGGTAGGATTGACCCGTTTCACGGATAAAGATTCATGAGACCGTCTCACAAGAGACATATTCTTAATAAAAACTAGTAAAAGATGCACATGCATTGCATGTGCTATTATTATTTTTAATTTGATCAAATAATACTAAATAATTAACACGAAATTATATTCAATTTAGAATAGTTGTTCGATTTAAAAGGAAAGTTTTGTTTTGATTTTTTTTAATTTAAAATATGGAGTGACTTGAGAAGATTTTTAGTAGGGTAAGAAGGGTAATTATGAAATTAAATATTTTTGTGTCCTTAAAATTAGTTATTCTAAGGTGCTCACACTTAGTAATATAATATAGATATGTAATCTTATTACGATATCATTGAGACAAATTACTTCTCTATGATTTTATTACGAATCATACAATAGGGAATGTTAGCAGAAATAAAGTGTTTATTATTAAATACATAAAACATGCAGCTTATATCAGCACAGGATCCGTGGCGCAATGGTAGCGCGTCTGACTCCAGATCAGAAGGTTGCGTGTTCGATTCACGTCGGGTTCAATCCCTGGAAATCCCTATCCGGTCCTTTAGTTTTGGTTTTTACATTTGTCATTATAATTTCATTATAATCCCCACCCGAAATCCAAACTGGAAACCTTTCATTCATTGTCATCCTTATCGTTCTTGAACTTCTTATAACATGATAATGATTAGACAGATAAAAACGCTTCTCGTGAAACCATTACTACCTGCTAGGTAGAGACAGGTAAGATCAGGGGCGGAGTCAAAGGCTCCTATATCAGGGCTTTAGCTCGGGTGGCTCAATTTTTTTTTAACAAAAAATTATATGTAAATTTTTTATAATTTTAGAATAATATAGGTTGCAGACTCCGGTGGTGAAATTCTCGACCAATCAACTCATCTCTATAATCTCTGCCATCTATATAACATAATTTTAAATCTCATAACAAATAGTAACTGATTTGCAAATAACAATAAATATTCATAATCGGGACATATGAATGCTCAAAGCTCCAATACCACCTGGTTAAAAGCTGCACATATAATCTGTCGCGTGCAACAAACCACATATTTAGCAAGTCCGTCATCTCAATTTTGCAGTGGTTACAGAACACCTACACATTTCTTAAAGTGCCATTAAGATGGCAAACTTACATATTTCATTCTTCCCAGACTCGTAAACCATTAAAATTCAGGTAAAAAACACTCTACATTTTCCATTTTTCGGATACATATATCTTCCACTTCTCTCACAAATGATGATTGATACTCACTTAAAATTTAGGGTCTGATTCCAGCAAGTGACACTAGTTCAGACGCAAGATTTGAATTTGTCCTGAACCTGAAATCACGAAGAAGACCGTTAGAAAGGGGCTGGGAGGGTGTCCCAGCGTAGCCCCTCCGACGCTCAAATCAAAGACTGAAGATATAAAGGAAGAGCAGCCAAGAGTGCTACTGAAAACAATATATTGAATATATTGTTTATACATCTGAATCTGGTATTTATAGGAGAATATCTGAGCCCGTGCTGGGCTGTCTTCCATTTGGGCTAGGGATGGACCAAGGGTATTGGGCCAATCCATGGGGTATCACTGATAGTGCCGTAGTTACCAGCCAAATGGCGTGAAGACACTACCTACTCGCTCAAGGTGAAGTGTTCGCCTAAGGGACTTCACCTTTTTGAGATTCAGAATTCTCGCTGAGATTCGTCTTATCTTCCGAAACCCAAGTGTAGTCGCTCTGATACCAAATGTTATGATTCAGTCCATTTATAATATTGTCTGCTTTGACAAGTGACCTCACGACATTAAAATGAGTCACATGCTACATGTCCATTTAAATGCTCAACATCTTCCTGTGGTTTGGAGTTGTGGGATTTTGGCTAAGATTCTTCACCCTTTTTTGGGATTCAGCTTCTTCGCTGCTCAGAGTCGCTTTGATACAAAATGTAATAGTCAACCTACTTGTGATATTGTCCGCTTTGGTCAGTGGTCTCACGACTTTAAAACGCGTTACAAGAGGTTGTTAAATGTCCGGCATCTCTCTCGTGGTTTGGATGTGATAAGTATACCCTTTAAATTCTCATGTTTTAGTCAGTCTTTTGGCCAAGCTCGAGCCACAATCGTTATGATAAACAAATTAACTAACCGAACTCGAGCTATTCGAGCTTAGTAAATTAAAAAAGAAGCCGATCTCGAGCTTTGCGATAAAAGCTCGAATCGAGCTCGTACCTATATATATCTTAAACGAGCTAAGCTCATGGATACTGTTCGGCTCACCCCGACTCGACTCGTTTACATCCGTAACGGCTGTGCTCTCTTGCAAATCAAGTTTGTTCGTTAACTGATTTTGTTTTTATACAATCAACTACAAAGTCAAGTCTTTCTAAAAAAACAAAAACAAAAAATAGAAAGACGACCAAGAAACAAACCATTAAATCAACCCTTTGCCAATCAAGTATAACAAGATTGAAAATAACCCCCACGTGAATTAATTGGTTCACATTTACTATATTTATAATTATTTTATTACGAGTACATGTCTTATTAGATGTTCTCACGAATCTATATCCATGAAATATATCGGTTCGATCCATATTCAAAGCGAAAAATAATATTTTTGTTATAAAAAAATAATATTTTTTCATAGATGAGATCGAGTAAGAGATTCATATCACAAGTAACGTGTGGAGATTATAATACGGATGCAATCCTAAAATGATATACACGTAATTTGGGCAGAAAGGCAATTAAGTCGAGCTAGTTAGTTAAATAGTTTTTTTTGTTTTTGTTTTTTAAACAAGTTAGCCAAAGAGTTACGTTACTTCAAATGAAGACAAACTTATCCGACCCTCGATATTTATGGAATATGATAATCGTTTACCGATATAAATCAAAATATATATGATGTTATTAGTACTATAAACCACGATAACTTCAAATTTAAGTGGTTAATTATGAACTCTTTCTTATAAACTTGGGATCGGAAACGAGAGAAACTGTATATAAATATGCTATTTTATATGTTTAGTTGAATGAACGAAATGAATCATGATGTCTTGTTTAGTTTTCGAGAGTTTCGATCCTTTTCAAATGGATATATTATGCTCGATTATAATCTGGCAATCCATGCACATTTCATCCATTGACGAGGGAGGGTTCACGACGTTCGTTTATACAATCTATTTTTATTTTCATAATTATGCAAAATATACTCGAATTTGGTCAAATTAAATCACTTTCCTGAATAACAAGACTTTGACGACCAAGTCGCATTCGATCTAGAATTATTCCCCAGTGACGTCAGAAACTTCCTCGTCATCGGGGATGATGTCAGATTTCTTCAATTTATTGCGGCCTTCACTTAAAACCAAGTATTTATACACCAAGTTAAATCCTATTTCAATCTCTCTATCAAATTAAAGTTTTTCCATCAAAAGGTTATGGAACACAATATGGCTACTCCCCCTCAATCCATCAGAAGTAGCAGCCTGACAAAGCTCTGCTACAACGAAAACACCGAAAACCCAAACGACACCCGTAACGTCTTACTGATAGTTGCAGCACTGATCACTGCCGTAACATTTCAGGCAGTGGTAAATCCGCCGGGGGGTGCATGGCAGGAAAACAAGGATGGGCACAAGGCAGGAAGGGCGATTTATTCGGACCAAAAAGAAGCGTTTTACACCTTCTTGATATCCAACACATTAGCTTTTTCGACTTCGATTCTGGTCCTGGTTTCTTTGACTTACAGGTTCCCTTTTCATGTTGAGCTGTGGACTTCCATTTTATCCATGTTTGCGACTTATGCTTCTGCTCTTTTCGCCATAGCTCCTGATGAATTTGTGAAGTTTCGGTACCTGTTGGCTACTGCTTCAGTGCCCTTTGGGATTAGGGTTTTAATGGAAATATATAAATGGTCGAAGACGAAGCGTATGTGACATATATATCTGTGTATATAGATGCATAAATAAATTAATGATTTTTAACAATCATAAGCTGCTCATGCAACCTAGCCGAATGATCATTTCTGTAATAATATAATTATGCAAAAATGAATGTATAAATCTTCTTATCTTTCAGATTAAATCATTCATATTTCCTTTTCTCAATCTCCGGCTAACTATCAAGTATCAAGTGAGTCTATGCTACATGAGTTCGAACATAATTGGGCAATAATTTCACTACAACATAAAAAAGTACTAATGAACCTCAAATTTTTGTTTTCAAGTGAGATGTTTGACCGATCATCTTATAAAAAACAGAACCGAGATATCTATTCTCGGTATAGCATAGACTAAACCGGTCGGTAAGCTAAAAATCCCTGGTCCGTAAGCTAGTTTTCATTTTGTGACGGTTTATTTTGTATGATTTATACTTATATGCAAGTCGATCGATTCATATACATGGTACTTTGAACGTATTACATATATGAATGCATATATTATACTATATCTATACATGTTTGCATTTGTGCATATTATGCAAGAAAATAATTGGATTCTACTTTTTTTTTTACTTGATTTAACAAGAAATATGGACAAGAATGACTCGAATGAAACCAAGGACAATATAGTATTAATGTTAGTGATCATACCATATATATGTTCAAACAATTTATACTACCTACTAATTAATTGGTATTGTTGATATTTTTGTAAAGGGTGATATTTAATTGGAAAATGTTTTTTTTTCCAGGAATTGACGGAATTTATGATGCATTTTTCTTTATATTTAATTCCATGCTCACATTTTTTTATGTTCACTATAATATTCTTATCAAATATGAAAGTACTCGATAAGGGGTGTGTTATTAAATTAAACACAAAAAAATTTGTGAGACAATCTCACGATTCAATTTTGAGAGACAGATCTCCTATTTGGATTATATATATAAAAAAATATTTTTTATGTGAAAAATATTACTTATTATTATAAATATGAACATAGTTGACATGTCTCACAGATAAAGATCCGTGAGACGGTCTCAGAAGAGACCTACCATTAACTAAATAGTAACATATTATGAAATTAAATATTTTTTAAAATTATTTTTCAGAGTGAGAGAAGTTTGAATTGAAAATAATAATCAAATATGAAGATAATTTTTTAAGTAATGACAATGGCAGAGCCACATTGCCCTGATGACCCTATTTTTTTAAAAAAAATTATATGTAAATTTTGTATAATTTTGGATTATTTTGATATTAGTCAAGATAGATCAATTTTAAAATATTAAAAAATTATAGAGTTTAAAATTCTAGCTAGATAGAGTTATATTTCTGGTTCCGCAATTGAGTAATGATAGGAAGATATTAATATACTATGAAGATGCATTTTCAAAAAAAATTAATTAATAGAAATATTAATAAAATATCTTATTTTCAAAAGTTGAAAATAATTTTTAAAACATATTGATCACAAGTTAAACAGCGTAATAATTTTTTTTTAAAAGAATTATATAGTTTCTAGGCGCCTAGGCCTACACAAAAACCTTTTATCCTATGTATATGTAAATAGACCATCATGATATCCCTCACCCGGACCCCTAACTTGAGCCACAAAAAAATTAACAATTATTGTTTTTTGTTTCAAATTTTTTTTTCTTTACAAAACTTCAATCATAATTTTAGATTTTTTGAGCTATCGGAATGAAATTCAAATTTCAAATTTTATTTCCAATTTTTTTCAATAAAGTTGAAATTTTTTATAAATTTCGAGAATTCATATCCTCAAATTCCTCAATATCATTTCGAAAAAAAAAACACACAATCGTTAAGGGTTTACATAAATTTCTCACTATTAAACTAGAGTAAGTCTCTTGTAAGACGGTCTCAAGAATCTTTATCTTTGAAACAGGTCAACCATACCGATATTCACAATAAAAAGTAATATTCTTAGCATAAAAAATGATATTTTTTTACGAATGACTCAAATAAGAGATCTGTCTCACAAAATACGACCCATGAGACCGCCTCACACAAGTTTTTACTATTAAACTAATGATTATCTATTTGAGTATAAAAAAATAAATTGTTCTTGATTAGATGAAGGTGGGGGTGGTCCCTTTGTTCTCCATTGTCTTAGTCCCTCTTTCAAGTTGGCACATGCACATGTATAAAAAAAATGAATAGAGTTCCATGATCGCACATGTATACTGTTCCCTTCCCAGAATCATTTGCACCTGTCAAGTTGCGTGAACATCGTTGTATTCTCTTCTAAAAATGTCCACAACACAATGCAACACATTTATGTTATCACCCATATACCATATATGACGTTTCACAAGATGTTCGGCCAGAAATAACATAACTCGCATATACATATATAATTAAAACCCTAAGTTTATCAATTCAATAATAAAATCTTGTGGAGAAATATGGAAATAACGTTTCCATTTATGGCTTCAATGAATTAAAGAAATTAAACTAGAGGTACAATTATATAAAATCAAAATAACAATCCAGCCAGGCTGCAAACAAGAAATGTATGTACATCGTCCCAACGCACTAGTACTTCGGAGTTATAGAAATATATTCCCCACAACATCATACTAAAAAAAAAAAAAGAAATTACAGCACATGCATAACCAAATAATTTGCCCATCCAGCCAAAGAACTTTAAAAAAAAAATACCCTCCTAATTCTACCCTGGCTAGAAAAAAGTAAGAAATTACAATGTGCTTAAACAGCAAGCTGCTGATGGGATGATTCATCTTCATAGTTTAAGCTCGGAAAAAAATTGGAAGATTTTGCATTGATGTGTGGATGAAGCATCATTTCCTTTTGGAGGTAAGAATAATATGTGTGAAAAGTGGAGGGAGTCACATTCAAATGGAACCCTAGTCCAAACAAGAAATCCACTTCAAGAAAGTTCATTTCTCTTGTGCTGATTCCTCCAACTTTAGCATAGTATGCGTTGTTGTAGTACCTGCACCGATCATATATACCAAAATTAGAACTATACATATATAATTTCTTCGAGTTAATATCTAGTTTATCCGCGGATTCGTCACGTGTGTTTGATCCCATTGATCAAAAGATGTCAAATTTTGGGAATTTTCGAAATGGTATGTTTTGAATTTTGAATGAATACATGCTTTTCTATACAATATATGTGAAAATGGGGCATGACCATGTGACATGAATGAGTGATGCTAAATTTGGCTAACCTTTAATACACTTTCCGGCCCACATTGCATGAGTGGCCACAACTATTTCAAGACTAATTTGAAATTTTGAAAAAATTTATAAAATTAATTAAGTGAAAGCTGGACAAAATTTAATCAAATTTATATATGGTTGCACTGTCATATTCAAGAACATATACTAAATTTAGCCTTGATTAAATTTTAAAACTTCAATTTGACTTTGTTAAAATTTCATTAATTAAAGTGGAGATCACATAAGTTAAAGCAAAATTTGAATCGTACTCGAAAATCAACAACACAAAAAACAAATCCCAACGCGATATTTCTTGACAAAACTTCATAAATCCAGCTAGATTTTTGAAAATAAATCTAGAAGAAAGAATAAAAAGTTTTTTTTTGAATATATATGTGTGTGTTGTATATATATATATATACACTCGAAACTTTTGGACTCATAGCAACTCAAGAAAACATCATGATTGAAGCAACCAGATTCTTGAAAATAAATCATAAAAAAATAAAAAAAAATAACTTCAAATGAGTAAAATGAGAACTCACATGTCATCCATGAACTTTGCAGACACCATGACACTGGCGATAAGCAGCCTGTGAACGTTGAAGGAATTGATCTGCAACGTCGGTTGCCGCTGAGTGAACCGATCAAGATAGACGTAGGCAACAATGTAGCAAGAAGGGCTACAATTGGCATACTTGAAGATTCTTTCGAGATAGCTTTGAATCGAGATGGTTGGCCTCGTGAGGCCATGGAAGACTGAAATCTTCTGGGGTTGGGATGTACGGTTGAGATCGTTCGACTCCGCCACTTGTCGCAGGAGAGAAGAGAGGAAAGTGATGAGTTTAGGCATCCCATCTGGGACCTCTACTTCCGCCATTGTGTGCAATTTTGATTCTTGGATCGAGATATATATATACATATTTCACTTTTTTCTATTTTTCTTACATATATCATAATATATACCAGCAAACTGTAGGATGGTCGTTAATTTGGCAGGTAATGTCAAATTACTAAAACATCCCTGATCCTAGAAGTTTGGCCACGATGGTTTTATTATATTAAAAAGCGTAAAAAATAAACGACATTTAGAAAAAAAATTATTAATTTGAGGCATATTTACTAGGGTCCGGGGGAAATTTGGGAAAATGACTTCGAACAAACTTAATCTTCGAAAAATAATCATCTTCAAGTTTGATTCAAATACATATGAAAGTATTATTTTGAAAAAAATGGTTTGTCAAATTTTATTTTACTTACTGCTCGACATGGCATACGAGTGTAATAATTAATTTGCCTATAGTTCGGATGCTTTTATGGGATATTTTGATATATAGATCCAGTGAATTTTTTTAAAAATGACTCTCCCAATTGTATTGAAAACGCACATATATAACTTTTTTCAGCATTCAAATTTAGAGAAAACAATTTATTGATGACAAAAGTTTGATATCGGTAATGATATGTTGACGTTTTATACATTTCGAAGTGAAGGGGATATTTTTTAAAAAAAGCATTATATGCATGCGATAATAATGATTTTTTTTAATTTGAGCTGATATCTTGAAAAGGAGGGAAAGATTAAATTAGTTATCCATAAGAATAATTTTATAAAAGTAGAGGGAAATGCGATATGGATCTTGATCATATGCATTTATTTCTTTTCTTTTCCTTTTCCTTTTTTTTTTGGAATATGTTACTTAGATGATCATGTGATTTTATGCTGGATTAATGGATATTTTGAGTTGTAATCTTGCCCTTTTTAAATTTAAAATCTTGTAGTTTATTTAATTATCCTTAAAGATGTTGATTTTGCCACATTTCACATCTTTTATTTTTATACTACTACAATCACATTCGATTCTTTACAATCATAACATTACTTCATGCTTTTGCGCTCCTACATCAGAAACACTGCCTTCACTGCTGATCTAATGATAATTATTGGTGTAAATATGTGAAGTTTATGTTTGACCTCACATATTTATTTATTTATTTATTTATCAAAAATAGTGTTCATAATTTGATCTTTCACAGATAAGATGAGTTCTTAAATAAATCATATGTAATGTAGTAAATTAATCTTTGTTATATTTTCATGCTTAAACATGGATTAGATCTATTGCCAACCCACTTAAAAACCCTCAAATAAATGTTGTTTTGGTTGACTCAATGGGATGTGATTATTTTAACAATCCAATCCCAATACAAGTTTGGTTACAAAATTATGTCTTGATTATCATATCACATCAATCAAAACATTAATTTTTTTATCTCACGTGAATCAAATAATCAGATCTGAAATTATGATGTCGTTTTTCATATCTTTTTATTTATATTTACTAAATTATTTAAAAAAGATAAATTCATAATGACCACGTTATCCCAAATTTATTCGATCAAATTCAACGTATTATTATTTATCAATTAATCCAACATTTTAATAATCAATACAGTATTTTATCACCTCCAATCAAATCCATCATAAAGTAGACGGACTATACGTACAGTGTGTGTGCTAATTAATGATGGGCATGATTTTTTATTTTAATTTTTTTGGCACAATTTATGGTACCTTTTCAAATAAAAAGGGTATAATGGGTAGTTCCGAAAAGAGTCGAACATTAGAGATGTAGATGGAGAAATTGACTTTACAACCAGATGCCAATTTGCCTGAATAATAACATGCTGGCAAAGCACAATGGTACCTTCCTTCTGTCTATTGTCTTAAATATTGTTATTGTATATTAATTTCTTGATTAATTAGATCGCAATCTTTCTTGGATTATTTCTAATTCATAATACGTACCGTTTAATTTCTTTTAAAAAAAAGAAAAGGGTCTGAAAGATAGAATCAAATATAAACAACAAAATAATTTGATTTTATCTAAAATTTAAAAGGGCAAAAACTTGTGTGAGACGGTCTCACAGGTCGTATTTATGAGACGGGTCTTTTATTTTGGTCATCCATGAAAAAATATTATTTTTTATACTAAGAATATTAATTTTTATTGTGAAATGAGCTACTCATTTAAAAGATAGTTGTTTATGTGTATTCGTCTCTCATATATCGTGTACTCCCAACATGCATTGACCTTAGCTGAGAGAAAACATATATTTTGTTTTTTGTAAGTTTTACACACACCGAATTGCATGTGTTTGTCCATGTGATTATCCTCATCCCACCATCTTTCCATTACATAGCACCCTCTCCCCACCACACAAAATATTACTATTATTCCTAGTGATGGAGCCAAAAATATGGCTCTGTCCGAGCTGAAATTTTAAACTCTAGAATCTTTTAATATTTTAAATTGATCTACCCGGGCTAATATCATATTATTCCAAAATTATACAAAATTTACATATATATTTTTTTTAAAAAAAGTTGGACCACCCGGCTTAAAGGAGCATGTGGCTCCGCCCCCTGGTTATTCTGCTCAAAATAAAAGGGAACAAAAAAAAAACCATAATGCATGTGTGTGTTGAATTTTTAATATATGATCAATTATAATCAATACACAAACACTTGATTCCATATAGTTTGATGGTTTCATTCCATGCTGCGGATCATAGTAGATGATTTCCAACATGTGTTTGCTCGATTTCGCTTCTGCACATGAATAACCCGAGCCACAAATGAGATATAGCCAACCAGGTTTATTTTAAATATCTCACGACGTTTACATGTTATGGAAGATGGTACATGTCTGATAATTGGGTGGACCTATCCTCCACCCTACATTTTGTGCTTCTTTTAGTGGCCATTTTGGCTCTAAAACAATTTTGTCACATACCCGAAGTTGTAGGGAATGGTTTTTTCACATGAAAACAATGACATTTTTCCTTCTTCTTTATTGAAGCTTCACTTCGCTGCCGGGTTTCATGTTGTGTCTCACATGTGAATATTAATAGTTGATTTGATATTAAATTACTACTATGATATTATTAGCATCTTTTGTATTTGATATTATTTTGTTATGAGACAATATTTAATGTGCGATCAAGTCAAGTAAGAGTTTGTTGTGTTTATTTGATTTTGAGTAAATTTTAGATGTTTGGTTAATATTGTTCAGAAAACATGAAAAATTAAAATGTGTGTAGTCATATTTTTGGAAAAACAATTGACAAGAGATGATAACATTTAACAAGAGAAATAACGAAACCAAGCACTCGAACCATTCTAAAACTAAATCCTGAAAACATATTAAAATATGAAGCAAATTATATAAAGAATTTCATCTAGTTTCAATAAGAAAGGGAAAAGTTTCAATACGACAAAAGAGTTATTTGTCCTTTCTTTTTCAATAACGAAGTGATATCAAACTTTGCTTCGCTTTGATCGGACTGTCGTCATGCTCTATTCAAGTATGTCGCTTGATGGGCGAACCATGATGTCCCTATATCTTTGTTGGGGAGTTCCAAAGTTTCTTCCACCTCATGGCCAAGTTCGAATTCATTAAAGTGGGGGATGTAGTTAAAATGTTCACCGAAATCGAAAATGTATTCACCTCCACGGTTTGAAGATGACGTCATTGAAATTCGAATTATTTATATGAGTAAATCGAAACAGTAAGTAGAATATTAACTGTGGATAAAATTATAACAAAAATTATTGAATATATGTTATTAAATGATAGCGAATAAAGAAACAATTGCAGAGAAATGTAGAGTCGAGATAAAATTGTTCTGTGAAAATGTTTAGAAATGATATTGTATTTATAGTTAACTTTTGGGGTAAAAAAAAAAGTCAAATTGCAATTAATTTAATGTATTCAGTAGTAGTTGGCATTAAGGCCGCAGCCATTGGCCCAACGATCATTTATTTTTTAAAAACAATTTCCGGTCCCGTTACCGGATTCGGCTCCAGAACCGGTTTAACCGGATTGAACCGAGATTGGGAAATGTATCAGAGACGGTTTCGAGTCTGGTTCATCCTTACCGGGCCTGAATCTGGGCTTAACAGGTATATATGGATTATGCTAGGGATGCTTAAAGGACCGGTTCTGATCATAATGCTCAACTCGTAGCGCAGCATTTAGTTTACCATCTACCCTTGAAAGCGATGAAAGATTCATAACTCGTAGCGCAGCGTTTAGTTTGCCAAGAATACAACAAGGTTACACACTGAGCAGGGTTAAAAAAGACTTACCTTGAAGATAATCAATCACACAGTCCCTATTAACTTTGGGTAAAACTATTAAGCATGTCAAGATAGAAAATTTTCCTCACTAGCTCTCCTGCAGTTGGCCAAGGGGAAAAGCAACTTGGTCACCATCACCAACCATATCATTCTCTACCTCTGGGAAGTCGCCATTAAATGTCCCACCGTCAGAAATGGGAATGTAAGACATATAATTTACGTCATTGAGACAACCCATTTGCCTTAGGATCTCAAATAAGGTGTCTTTACTTGGCTGATCAGATTCTTGGTCCAAGATCTCGAGAATTGAAACTACATTTGCCGGTCTTGGCCTCCAGTTCTTTGAGCCTTCAGCTGAAGCGGCATTCTGTAAGAAAGATAAAGCCTCCAGAATCCTCATATTTCTGATGTGATCTTCCGCAAGAATCTCCCAAGTCATCGAATTTGGCTTTCCTCCCCCCTTTATCATTTCATCAAAGAACGTCCATGCCTTTTCAGAAAGCCCTTTCTTCGTATAGAAACTCAGTAGAAGATTTGCTATTCGAGGGTCGTAGGCTGATTTAACAGAAAGCCATTCATCGTACCTCTTCTCAGCTTCATCAATGTCCCCTAATCGGACCAGAGAGGAGATTAAAGTGTGGTGTCCCGAATTTGGAATATTGGAAAAGGTAGATTTGTAAATGTTCCACATTCGAAACACCTCATCTTTCTTGCCAGCACTGCCATATAAACTAATAAGATAATGATAAGGAATTCGATCCCGACCGGTGATTCTGCTTTCAATTTTCTTCAGACAGTCGTCAGCCTTTTCGAATTGGTTACACTTGATGTATGCTGTAGCCATTGTGCTGAAGGTTGTCCAATTGGGATTGATGGTCGGATCAAGTTGCATCTGTTCAAACACTTGTTCCATTTCCTCGGGAGACCCTTGAGACCCACGCTTCGTCAACCAAATATTATAGGAATAAATATCTAATGCTATTTTACTCTCAAGCATTTCCGATATAAGTGACTCAATCTTTTCGTGATCTTTTTGGTTCATATAGAGAGTCATCATCACATTGAATGGAAGTGCATGACTCGCATAACCTCGTTTTCTCATCGTATTCATTTGTGCTTCAGCCTTTTCCATCATCCTAGCACGTGCATAAGCATTCAAAAGAGACCCGTATATTCTCTTGTCTTTCAAGGCTTCGGGCAACTTCAAGAAATATTGTTCAGCACTTGAAATTCCATGCACTTTAGCAATCAAATCCAACTGAATAGCAGTGTCACTGGTGGTTATTCTATAGTACTCTCTTCGATTATTCATCCACTCGTATACCTGTAGCGCACATAAGAATATTACGGACAGTAGAATATAAAGTTTTGAAATATGCTGCAATAAGGCGGCTAAATTAGTTTAACATGACGTCATCCACTCATGATGAGAACTATATAATTCAGCATTTAAATGAAGATTTGAAATTTTTAAAAAATGATGGCCAAGGACCATACATATATTATATTCCTAAAAAGTGTGCAAAGTTCAATACACTCCACTCCACATACAGAACAGAAACCAAAATGTACAGCACAAACCAAAGACAACTGAAAAATAATTTCCCAAATTTGAGATGTGTCTGCACATGTAGCTGCATGCGAAATAATAAACCATAACTAAAAATTATTCTGCTGTGTATTCTTCCCACAACAAGATGTAGCAGGATATTTAAATTATATCAATTATTGTCTTTCATACAAGGAGAGCTGATGAACCCAGTTTTAGAGGAACTGATTGAATCCTGAGTCGCATAGGTACCAAAACCTTGCAGATTCAGGAAGTGGTATAGTGTCTTGCTTACTTCCGATTCGTGATGTAATAGAGAGAAGTGAATAATGCTAAACAAAGCTGTGACAATAGTTATTTAATTTGACACCGAGGGACTGGAAGAGGTACCCATATATTCAATCCTTTCTTACGCCCCTTTAACGTGGATTCTCCTGGGGTCAATTCATTTTTTTCCGCCCTGGCAGACCAAATAGAAAATTCACCCCTCGCCCCCCTAAGAAAGGGAGAAAAAAAAAAGAAATGTGGTGCTCCATCTTGTTGGTCATTCATAGAAACACCAAATTTGGTGCTCCACCTTATTGGTCATTCTAAAAGCACCAATACTCCAAATAATGTAAACAAAGAAGCTTAGATGCATACAAAATATAGTTATCAATTTTAAAAGACACAACATTCATATGAATCTGAATCAATAGTCCATGCGCAATTTGGTGCTCCACCTTATTGGTCATTCATAGAAACACCAAACTTCCCTTGGGTACTAGAAAAGATACAGACTCGTTGAAACATAAATCTATGAGGTGACTTCTCCACTTGGAACAGAAGGATTTCTAACCAGAGAAGTCACAGGATTCTTTTAAACTTGTTCTCGCTTCAAAATAAGCAAATAAGTACCAAGGATAGCAAAATGAGCTTTTACCCTTCTAGTTTCAATTACCATGACATTTAATGTCAAGAAGGCACAAATTCATAATAATTTGTGACATTAATTTGGTCATATGAGGTCCATGAAAATCAATTTAAGACCCTTGGATTTAGCATTAAGGTAGTACTTTTATGGTATCATGAACTCCACTTAAGCTGTGTCATAAGGCAACTCCTCTAGACATACATAATAAGTGTTGAAACCGAGCCATCCCCGCATAATTTGCTCACAGTCCAAGAAAACTACACCATCCTAAAGCCCACAATTTAATATCAAGAATCAAGGATAATATCAACAAAGCTCCAATCAAAAAGCCCCAATAACCCTCGCAGTAGAGTTGTAACTTAAACATTAAATCACTAGATAGCTCAAATATCAACACTGCATCAATTGCGGAAGAACAACAGTACTACATAGAAGTCATGAAAAAACCAAAATTCTGAAAAACAATAAAAGAAGAGGTAAAATATCAAAAAGCATTAAAAAGTCTAATGATGGGTTCTTGATTCCCACAGCCATGAACCATATAACAACCAATATCCAGATAATTATAAGAATCTGAAGCCTTTAAACATCAGATAAGTTCATTTTACTACTCAAACACCCATCAAATATATCATAAACCTCCAAGTATACTGGCATTTCCAATTCTTTTCTCACCTGAAGAGCGTATTTGAAACGCCTAAACTTCCGAAGCTCCTTCACAATCCTGCAAAGCTCCCATTTCGAAATCCTATTTCCCTTATTTTCCACCCGATTCAACACGGAAGCAGCGCCCAGTTCGGGATTCTCCATCATAGATATTTCCTTGTACATAGCATTCCAGTTCAGCATAGGCCTCTTCTCAAAATCGACTGTTCCATAACTATGAACTTGTGATATTGACGAACATGTTATAAAGCCTGAATTTTTATGGGTTTCACGGGTAGTTACAATTACAACGGGTTGTTTGATGGAAAAGGTCCGATTTTGCAGGAGCCCAGACGAAAATGAAAGTGAGTTGAAGTTGGTGGGGCTGTGGTTTTGGTTATGAAACTTTGGAGGTGGTATCGGGATAGTGGATTGAAGAAGCATGGCTATTGGAATTTGGGGTTGGATTTAGAACTGCGGAGGCGAAGCTGTTTGTTTCTTCACTCTCAAATTTGGGTCTCTGGGGGATTTTCCTCCCCGAAGATAAGAGGTATGCTTCATTTTCTTGGGCCCCTGTAATATTTTACACCCAGTTTCAACATAAAAGTTTTTGTTATTTAATTTTTATTTATTCTGACAGTAATAGCAAGATAATAATAAAAACTAAAAGAAAATAGCTTACACTAATATAATATCTATTTAATTTTCTTCAAAACGTATGAACGAAAAAAACCATGAAAACCGAGAAAAAAATAAAGCATGGATTCATAGATTATTTTGAATATGTTCAAATTTTCTTTCTCATAATTATATTTAATTTTAGTATTTCTGGTTATCTATGATTTTATATTAGATTTTAATATTTATTTATGTCATATATTAGTACATATCACACTAATTACAAATATAAAATATGTATCCCTTTTTAATAGATAAAGAGTTTGCAACAATTATAGCTCGATTTCGAAAAACAGTCTCAAACTCAGAGTCTTTGCAGAAGTGACCTGTATTTGTCCCTCATTTCGGATTCACAGTCTCTTAAAATCCAACTAAAATATAATTATCTATGCACGTGTACGCTGAGTCTCTAACAATCACCAATATACAACGTGGAGTGGGAGTGAAAATTACATAGATCGATCAAGAATTTGGCAAGGCCATGGATATGCTATATTTGAGATATTAAAATTTATATTTTGAAATGAAACTACTTCTATCGGGTTTTGGTTCACTTCACTTCACTTCACACATGATTAATATTTTATATTTTTATTCAAAAGCCCAATCCGACGATAATCGGAATTCCAAGCTCAAACGATCTTTCCTTTCATGGACATGGGTGAGCGATAGGTAAGTCCGCACATCCACGAGCACCGTGCCCACATGCCATTCGACACACTTTGCAACAGAATTATCGATCCTTATCATCGGTTCTGGGTTTTTTTAAAAATTGAAATTTATCAAATTCTTAATTATATATTTTTTTGTCTGGTACGCACAGCTCAAACAATGTTCGAGCAAAATTATGGGAGTCTCTAGTCCGATGAGAAAGCTTAGTTAATGTTGAGAGAGCAACCAAATTGAAAGATATGATTTTCAAAAAATTCAAAGGAATTTCGACGAATACTACGTACCAAGAAATTGAAGAATGTTAATAGTGAATCATCTTCATCTCATTTCTCCGTACCCTCCGATATACCAACTGTCGATGAAGGGGACGATGTGCAGGAATTGGGTAAAAACATTATACTAATGGGAAGGAAGACATTCAAAAAGACCATGAATGAAAAAGGATCAAAAACTCCAAAAGATTGTGAATTTGTTCCAAGAAATGAAAGAATATTAACGATCCAAAAGTGATGTTTAATGTGAGTATTATATGAAGATGTAAGAAAAATTCTTCGCAAACGATTCAATTAGTAATTTATTTAGTCCATAGTTTGTTTTATTTAATTATTTGTATTTTTTTAAAAAAAAAATTGTGTGTAATTTTTTAAATTATGTGTAATTTTTAATTATGTTGTAATTATCCTCTTTTTTTTAATATCAAATTATTAAATTGAGTAAAAAAGTTATTAAATAAAATAAAATTTTAATATTTCAATATCATATTTGCAACATCATATCACCACTGTACGTAAGAAGATGTAATAAATCATCTACGTGACTTTATCATGAGATGAAATTACCAACGTAATTATTGATCTCATCAACTTTTTCATATCGTTGAACATCCTATTAAAGTTATTGAATTTGATATGTGCTTAATTTGATGCTGCTACTGTCGTGCAATCGACTAAATTATGAACTTTTTTAATGAAAAAATTTAATATTGGCATTTCCTATTTTTCTATTAATATAAGAAGTCAATTTGTTACATTAAAGCTTATGAAACATTTGCTTCCCTCGCTTAGTGGAGTATGATTCACTTCGATCCATGTAATTACAAAAAATATTGGGTGTACGATTATATTCAATCTTAAATTTTGAATGACAAATTACAAAAATATCATTTAATCTAATTAGATTTTATTTATTTATTTTATTCTCTATTACCTTGAAAAGAACATTTTCATTATCTGTAATAAAATATTTTTCCCGTAAAAAACTTTCAATCATATTCTTGAAGAGAAATGTCTGGTAGTTATTTTAAAATTACATTTTAAATAAATTTTCATCTTTTAAATTATTTTAATATTTTTTATATCATAGAAAAATAAATTTTCTCCACATTAATTAGAATTGCAAAATATCAAAATATGACATATTACTTTTTGCTTTATCATTTTACAAAAATGTATTTATACCAAAAATATCATTTTTCACGATAAATATATATTAAGTCCACTCATTTCACGTACATAAATTTATACTAGTCATAAAAAACATACATGCTGTAAATGAATGCATGAATTCAGCAGATGAAAATTTTATTCCCGATTATAATATCATTTTATCCCATAATAATAAAATAAAATAAAATAGAAGAACAACTCATAATCCGATGACACCAAACAAAGCAAAAGCACTGCCTATTCCCTAGCCGATGACACCAAACAAGGTGGCCACAGCAATCAACAGACTATTCCGGCAAGGAAAAACGACCGTCGACCCAGAGGGATTCGAAATGGTTCCGGAGTCCGGAGGCGACGGGGGGGTTCCGGAATCCGGAGACGATTGTCTGGTTCTCGATGGCGGTGATGGGGTGGTTCCGGAGGGTGGTGATGTACCTGTGCTGCTTCCGTCGGTGACTGTGATAGCCAATTTCATGCCTTCAGCGCAGTGACCGGATGTGGGACAGATAAAATACCTTGTGCCGGTGGTAGTTAGGGGGAATGCAGTCGGGCTCGAGTCGTTAAAATAAATGGGATTACTGGAGTCGCAGTAATTGAATTCAGTTTCGGTTACTTCCGCAACTGAATGGCGGCTGGAATACTGGAACACTGAATATTTTACACAAATATTGGGACGAATCATTAGAATCTGTCACGAATTACATATATTTTATATTTATAGATTAATTATAATTTCTTTTCGGGGAAAAAAAATCGGTACTTAAGGCTCAAGGAAGAATGCATGATCTAATATAACAGGGTCTAAATTTTACGATTTCTTAATGACGTTGAGGGTCATCCCACAAGCTCCGGGTCCTGCCAAAAATACTCGAAACGAGGACTGGATCTTCGATTTTTCGAGTTCAAGACATATATGAGGACATTATCACATCCTCAAACCCACTCCAGAAATAATATTAATTTGGTAAGAGAGTTCCCCAAACCCGTCTCGTCTTGTCCCATTCATTAATATTTTTGAAATGAGGATGGAGAGTCCTCGAACCCGAAACCGCGGGGCATCGGACGAGGATGAGAAGATGGACCCTAAATAACTAATTTTAATATCTCATATGACTAATTTCTTTTCTCAAAATACCCTTCTCTCGTACTATTGTTATTCTTGTGGAAAAGAAAAAAAGGAAACCGGAACTTCAATGTAAAGAAATAATAAATGGTACTTAAGAAAAATTTTGATTAAGTAATCAACAAACCTAGTAGGTCTTTGGTTGTAAATTTCTTATTTTTCACCCAATCCTCATAATTTGTTCCGTCGGTCCATCCCAAGTAGCTATCGTCGCCTACATAAATGTTGGCACAGTATATCGCTACCGGAAAAACGAGGAGGAGAGCAAGAGAAGTGATAACTTTGGCCATTTCAATTATATGCAAGAATATGAAATGAAAATGCAAATAAGTAGTGGAAACAGTCTGGTGCACCGTATATCTTAGTTATATAGGCATGAAAGCGTGGGAAAAAGTTGAGATTCTTTCATAATATTTTACTCAACTGAGAGGGAGTCGGTAGGCATGATCGTACTTCGCAGGTACTGTGCTTTTCTTGGTCAACTTATTGCTAGTATTAAAAAAAAATAGCTATGATCAGTTGACTTTCAGCCGCGTTGTCTGTACAAACACTTGGCTTGAAGTGTTTTATATATGAAAAATGGTACCGGGATCAGTTTCGGTTCAATTTCTCTCGGTTTTTTTATTGCTTTTATCGAGGTCAATGATTTTTTGAAGGATTCGAAAATTTTAGAACGAGTCAAATTTGTGTTTTTTTCAATTAAGAAATCGATTTTCGATTACTGAAATAATCTATAATGAAGAAGAAATTTTATATGTATTAATTAAAAAATCAATTAAAAATAGACCGATGTTAATCATATTCTTCAAATTTTAAATAAGATATATGTTTTTATTTACAAAAGCTATTACCACACCTTCTATCAGAGACGGAGCCACATGAATGTACACCCGAGTTTAGCCTAGGTGGCCCAATTTTTTTTTAAAAAAAATTGTATGTAAATTTTTATAATTTTGGAATAATATGATATTAGTTCGAGTAAATCAATTTAAAATATTAAAAGATTTTAGAGTTTAAAATTTTAACTCGGACAAAGTCATATTTCTGGCTTATCTGCTGCATTTTATGCACCCATGTGTCTTGTTTGATGTGATCGAAGAATTTGTCTATTTTAGTTATTGTTTTGGTCAATTTTTTTATTGATTAGTGAGTTGTGGAGAAACGGAGATTTGGGACTAAAAAATAAGTACGAGGGTTTATGGGTCAACTAACATGCCAAATCTTAATGAAACCAGCTTTACTTGAATTTTAATGAATAGAGTTAGGTCCGCGTTACAAATGTACTACGCCAAATATTAAAATTGATTTATAGTAGTTTATAAACTCATGAGATTATATAATTCAATTGACAATTTTTTTGGGATAAAACACTTCTTGTGTTTATAATATAACATCGGTATTCTCTAGTTGAGAGTCGGCGTAAATGACCTAATGACATAGAAGAGAACTGTGATCAGATCGGTGCTGATAATAATTGTGTGAAAGAACATATTAAAGACTTGATTAATGTGTATGATGCATGCATTCGATATTGGAATATGTGTGAAAATCGTTTAGAATGAGTCATCACGAACATTGATTTCTTAAAAGGTGTTCATCATTACAATGGTTTAAATCAAATATTAAAACTATTAAATAATAGCATATAAACTCATGAGGTTATATTACCTAATGGACAAGTATTTTGGGATGAACAACTATTGAGTTTATAAACTAACATTAATGTTATCATTGACAGTCGACGTAACGAAATGAATAACCTAGAAAAGGTTACCATTTGATTAGTATCAATAATTGTGTAAAAAAACATAATTATAAGATGAATTACAGTGCATGATTTATATATTAAATACTGAAACTGCTAATGTCGGATATTAAAACTAATAAAGAGTTACTTATAAACTCAAGAGATATATGTGAAATTCGTTTAGAGTGAATCAACATAGACTTAGATATTAAAACTAACAAAAAATAATTTATAAACCCAAAAGATGTTTTATTCCAAAAGATGCCTAGTAAATGATATAACATCATGAGTTTATAGTTTACTCTTTATTAATTTTAGAATAGATATCTTCCTTCTTGTGAGGCGGTCTAACGGGTCTATATCTGTGAGAAGGACCGACTCGATCTATATATGCAATTAAAAATAATATTTTATATATAAAAATAATACTTTAATAGTTAGGTCGGTAAAATAAATCGTAAAACAATCTTATAATAAATTTTGTTTTAATTTTAAATTTTTAATGTTTTGTGTGGAAACATATGTAACATCATGTCGTTAATTAATACCACTAGTTTGGTTAGTCCCAAAAATATATAACATCACTGAAAATCTCGATTATAATTTTTATTTTCCGTATCTAACTGGTATTGTTAGTTTTTATCAATTTATTTGTTATTAAATATTAATATTTATTATTATTATTATTTAAAAAAAAAAACTGTGTAAATCCGCCGAAGAAGTGGTGTAGGTCTTTCATATGTTACCAGCGTAAAGCGGAACCCGGCCCAGCGTAAATTGGGGGTTGACGGAAGTGGTGCCGGGTTCCGGCCCAACGTAAAGCGGAACCCGGCCCACCTAATCAAAAAATATTTTTTTTACCAAACACCCCCAATTTTCTACTTTATCGCGTTTCTCGTCTTTTGCGGCCACTCTTCTTCTTCTTCATCTTCTGTTATCACGTTTCAGCGAGCCATTCAGCGCCTCCAGGTGTTCTGATCTTGCTTTATTTATCCAAGTTTCGATTTGGGCCTTTTCTTGGGTCGACTGTACGTTTATTTCAATAAATTTGTTGGGTTTTGTTGCGGTTTACTGATTGATGTTTTTTGGACTGCGAATTGTATGTGTAATGGATTCGTGGACTGAATTTACTTTGTTGAATTAAGTTTGGTTACTTTCTATTGCAAAGTCGGCATTCTTTCAAAAGGAAAACAAACCTCTCCCGGAAATTTATTAATCCCAATTTTCATATCTTCCTATGTTCTGTATCATAATCCATTCGATATACTATTTTAAACCTATCATGGATGTGATTGTCCAACACAATCTCCCAAAGTGCATTTGTCCAAAATAATTGCCCAAAAGACAAAATCAAACATTGCCTCGGATTTTGTTGGTTTGTGTTTTCATCAGATGAATGAAGCCAACGAGTGCAAAAAGGAAAAAATAACTTTCTTCTTGGATAGTACAGCTTCTGTAAACTAGATTGAAAATTATTGAAAGCTTTAGGGACTGGATTCAGTAACTTAGTTATTTTCCCTCAAATGAAGTATAACGGGTGCTAAATGAAAAATAAGTTTTTCTTTGAATGGTAGCATCATCGTCGTTTACCTTGACATGATTATATTTTTATTTTGGACTTTTGGATTTTATACCATGCAGGAGTATCGGGCTTCTGTTGGATGTGCTGTGATGCAATGCAGCAACACTGAGGTAAGGGGAATTTGTTTTTTCATTATTTTGAGCTAGTAAAAATAACTCTCGTAGATGCAAGTCAAACCGACTTTGATTAACTGATACTGGATCTTGTTCTTTTTCAATAAACAAAACCATGTGCTGGACCTTTTGGTTGGTTCCATTATTGTTGAAAATTTCAATAAGCCGTGCTTGGAAATGCAAATTTCATTCCATATAGGGCGTAATTACTTTAGAATGCGGTTGGGATGTTTTTGATACCCTATTAATCATGGAGATTCATGAGTTATGTATTCGAGGTAAACTATTGTAGTAATTTTTATTTCAACCTCTAAGACAATCTAAGCTGATGGTAAATAAAATAACATGAGTTCATAGGTCTGGGAGTGTATTCCACCCATTTAACACACCCTTTTATTTGAATAAATGTGTACTAAAAAAAAGTGCTACATACATAATACCTTCATGAGATGCTTTGTTATGCTCTGTGGAACAGAAAAAAAGTTTTGTTTTAGTCTTGCCCCAGTTTCCCTTCTCTGTCGCCAAACTGACACTGCCCATAAAAATTGGCCCTTGAAGTCCTTTTTCGGCAGTGAAAAGCAAGCATTTATGTTTTTATTACTGAGAAACTGGACGATGCAAATACATAGTTATCGATTTCAACAATTTTTTTCACAAATTACTTTCTATGTGCAAACTTATTAGTAAGTTTCTATGAAGGATATTTTGTGGCATTTATGAATTCCTAGCTTTATCAGATAATTTCATTACCTTGTGTTGACATAAAAACATCCTTTAAAAAATATTTTTTAGATTAGAGGAAGCATCTTAGTTTAAATTAGAGATGCATATTAAGTACCGTTTGACTCTGATAAAGTGGGAGATTATCTCTAATGAACTTGATTATGTGACTCAGCCACCAAAACTTATCTTAATGGTCTTATGCATTCCTGAAGTCGATATACCTTTGGATGTAAGGATGCTAAACCATAGTTCAAATTTTTATTAAGCTATCACCTTATATGGAGTTTACTTTTAATTTATGAACAAAGAGTAATTTAGCATTAGAGTGGTCGGTGGTGGATGTAACAATTTTCACAATCTGCTTTTCATGGTCTTTCTAAGAGTCGTTGAGTTATATTGAGTGAATCCCTATATTTATGGTTTCTGCAATTGCAATGAAAAGTTTTTGAAGTTATCGGTAATTCCTTTTCTTCTTCCCATGTCTGTTTATTCCCTCTCTTTCTTTGTTTGCATTCGAACTACTGCCATCATCTTGTTTAATTTTTGCAAGGATTTCACTATGTTGGGCAGGTTGGAGCTGGTACTACGAATTCTTTCACTTCTTTAAGGGTCCTCAGTCTAGAACCATGGAATGTTGCGTAAGTATGGCATTTAACCCTACTTGTAATCCATTCTCTTTTTGGGAGAAAAAAGTAAAATAGCATCATACACTTAGAAGGTGTTTGACTGAGCTAACTGGTGACCAAGAAGACACCCATTCTCCCGCACCTAGGCGTAGTTGTGGCCAAAACGCAATGACCTTGCTCCTACTTCCTCGCTCAATGCCGTCACCACTCTCCACCGCCCCACCTTTCCTTTCACCAAGAACCCACATTCCTCCGCACATATACACCCACCCCGCAGCCATTCTCCTCGAGATGTGTACTTCCATGAAAGAACTCCATCAATTTCTCCCACTTATAATTAAAAACGGCCTATACAACGAGCATTTGTTCCAAACCAAGCTCGTCAGCTTGTTCTGCAAATACAGGAGCTTAAATGATGCTGTCAAAGTGTTTGAGCCAATTGAATCCAAGATTGACCCTCTATACCATACCCTACTGAGAGGATACGTTCAACAATCGTCTCTAGATGCTGCTTTGAGGTTCTTTTGTCGAATGAAGTATGAGAACGTGATGCCGGTTGTGTATAATTTTGCTTATTTGCTGAAAGCATGCGCTGATAGTTTTGATGCTGGAAGAGGGAAGGAGATTCATGCGCAGTTGATAGTGAATGGGTTTTCCTCTAATTTGTTTTCCATGACCAGTCTGATGAATTTGTACGCTAAATGCCGCTTAATTCATGAGGCGTATAAGATGTTTGAAAGAATGCCTGAAAGAGATTTGGTTTGTTGGAATACGGTGCTTGGAGGGTTTTCACAAAACAGAATGCCAAAGAGGGCGTTGGAGTTGGTTATTTTAATGCAAGAAGAGGGGCATAGCCCTGATATGGTTACTGTGGTTTCTATATTGCCTACCTCTGCTGATATTAGGAATTCAAAGATTGGGAAATCGATTCATGGGTACGTTATGAGACGCGGGTTGGAGTCATATGTAAATGTTGCAACTGCCCTGTTGGACATGTATGCAAAATGTGGGTTGATAGGAACGGCAAGACGGGTTTTTGATGGAATGGATTCAAGAACTGTAGTATCATGGAATTCCTTGATTGATGGATATGCTCAAAGTGGGGATTCAGAAGAAGCAATTAATGTATTTCAAAAGATGTTGGATGAAGGACTGAAGCCAAGCAATGTTACGATTATGGGCACTTTACATGCATGTGGCGATTTGGGTGATCTCCGGAATGGTCGGTTTCTTCATGAGTTAGTCGATCAGTTAGGCCTTGGTTCAGATGTCTCGGTGATGAACTCCTTGATTTCAATGTATTGCAAGTGCAGAAGGGTTGATGTGGCATATGAATTGTTTCATAAACTGAAAGGAAAGACACTCGTATCTTGGAATGCTATAATATTAGGCTGTGCACAAAATGGTCGTGTGATTGAAGCCATCAATCTATTCTGCAAAATGCAACAGCATAATATGGTACCTGATTCATTCACACTGGTGAGCGTCATCAGTGCTGTTGCTGAGTTATCTGTGTTACGCCAAGCGAATTGGATATATGGACTGGCTATACGAATGTATTTGGACAAGAATGTATTTGTTATGACGGCCATTGTTGACATGTATGCAAAATGTGGAGCTGTGAATAAAGCAAGAAAGCTCTTTGACATGATGGATGAGAGGCATGTCACGACATGGAATGCTATGATAGACGGTTATGGAACTCATGGTTTTGGAAAAGAAGCTGTGGAATTATTTGATGAAATGTGCCGAAATGGGAGTATAAATCCGAATGATGTTACATTTTTGTGCATAATATCGGCTTGCAGCCACTCAGGCCTTGTAAAAGAAGGGCAACACTACTATACCATTATGAAAGAGGTATATGGCATAGAACCATCGATGGATCATTACGGAGCCATGGTTGACTTACTTGGTCGAGCTGGTAGAGTTGAAGAGGCTTGGGATTTTGTACAATGCATGCCTGTTGAACCAGGGATCAACGTCTTTGGTGCCATGCTGGGAGCCTGCAAGATTCACAAAAATGTGGATTTAGGAGAGAGAGTTGCTGACAAACTATTCAGTTTAGAACCAGATGACGGTGGGTATCACGTTTTACTTGCCAATATTTATGCCTTAGCTTCAATGTGGGATAAAGTTGCTAAAGTAAGAACCATGATGGAGAAGAAAGGGATTAGAAAAACACCTGGTTGCAGTACAGTGGACTTGAAAAATGAGGTTCACACTTTCTATTCTGGGAACACGAGTCATCCTCAATCCAAGAAGATATATGCATACCTTGAGACATTGATCGATAGGATCAAAATGGCTGGGTATATCCCTGATACCAGTTCTATTCATGATGTCGAAGATGATGTTCAGGAGCAATTGCTGAATACTCACAGTGAGAAGATAGCCATTGCATTTGGACTTTTGAATACAAGTCCTGGCACGACTATTCATATCAGGAAAAATCTTCGGGTCTGTGGAGATTGCCACAATGCCACAAAATACATATCTCTTGTGACCAAACGAGAGATAATTGTCCGCGATATGCATAGGTTCCACCATTTCAAGAATGGGACATGCTCGTGTAAAGATTATTGGTGACTTGCTCCGGGTATCATATTTGATCTGTTCATGAATACCATTGGAGGAAGTCGAATTCAACAATCCGTTATGTCCAACCACGGATCTCACGTTTATCTATCAGGCGTTACGGTGAGAACAAGGTGGGATTCAAGATTGGCGGTTCACATAGTGCAGTACGCCCAGCTTGTATGCTGGACCTGAATCTTTAACCATTCCGTAATCATCAAGAATAGCAGCAGCAAATGGAAGTGAAGCATTCATGATCTGAAAAGGCAGCGGCGCGGTTTTATTTTATTGTCACCTATGAAAAAAGGTCATGGAGTGACCATTGTAGGTGAAAAGCGTGGGACCAGGACCTGCACTAACTAAACGTGCATTTTCAACATGGAGACTTACAACTAGCGAGAACCAAAATAAATCATGCATTTATTCTTTCCGGAACAATTGACTTCTAATTGATTATTGTGGTTGGTTTTAGATGAGTTGTCAATGCATGGATTAGTTATTACCAAATTTTCTTTAATTAACTAAATTGTTCTGTTGACTTAGCAGCAATATCTGAAGGAACCACGGCTTTTGATTACTTCCTCAAGTTTCCTAACACATGTTTTTTTTTTTATATAAGAAATATAATCTTCAACGTTTTATTTTTTTAAAAAACAATCAGTTAACACAAGTTCTTGTAACCAAGTAGAGAAACCAACGTCGATCCAAACATAACTAGAAGAAGACATGGCAAATTTAGCTAAACTATGAGCAACCTTGTTGGCACGTCGTCGCATACGTTAAATTCCAAATAAACCATTAACTACAACGAGGTTTTGAGTTTGGGAAGCAGTTATCACTGCTTTCAAAGAGTACGAATACATTTAAATGTTTGGGAGATTATTTATCATGCAGAATTTCAGACCAAATAATATAGCAGTAAGACAAATCTAGGATTTCTATCTTTGGTGGCTATCGCATGACCTTCTAATTTTAACAAAGGTATATTTTATGATATGGTAATAATAAAACGACATCATGTATAAAATCGAAATTCAAATATAACTACAAAGTCCAGTAGTTTGTTTATACACACAAAAGTAGGAAAATAAAATAATAACTCATAATTCAGCAAACAAAGCACTGCCTCTTCCCTAGCCAATCACTCCAAACAAGGCGGCCACAACGACTAACGCCCCGACGAACAAACTGTTCCATCCAGCCAGAACGACCGTCGCATCACCAGAGGGCGGTGGAGGCTCCGGGGTCGACGGAGTGGTGCCGGAGTCCGGAGGCGATGGTGTGGTGCCGGATGGCGGTGATGGGGTGCCGTTGCTGATTCCGCTGGTGACCGTGACGGCCAATTTCATGCCTCGAGAGCAGTGATTGGATTCGGGACAGATGAAATACCTCGTCCCCGTGGTGGTGAGTGGGATGGAAGTCGGGCTTGGACTGTTTGAAGAGACGGGGTTGTCGGAGTTGCAGTTCTGGTAGTCAGCTTGGTTTACTTCGTCCACGGAATGGGAGGGACCATAGTTGAACACTGAACATTAATTAACACAAACACTATACATCACAATCATTTCGTCACGAATAGTCGATTATATGTAATGGAATATACTTTTGAATGAAGTACTCACCAAGCACGTCTGAGGTGGTAAATGTCTGGCCGTTAGCCCAGTTATCATAATTGACACTCGAGCTCCACCCGGCGGCGCCCCCTACAACGATGTTGGCCCCATAAACTGCCTGAAAAACTAGGAGGAGAGCAGCAAGAAAAGTGATAGCTTTGGCCATTTCTGTATATGTATCGATCCTTGGCCAGAACTAATATTATGAGATGGAAACTCAAACAAGCAATGGATATACTGGTGCATCGTGCATGTTATATAGACAACCACGACGTTAAAAAATTTCAATATTTTTAAAGAGACGGTAAAATAATTGTCAAAAAAAAAAAGAGAGAGACTGTAAATTAAAATAAAAATATTAACAAATTACATGATCAATTACCTTCTATTTATTTTTTAAAATATAATATTTACAAGGCAAAAAATTATTTCTACATAAAATTTAAAATTTTCTGTTACAATAATAGTACTACGTACGCAACTTTGGTGAACTTGAGTTAATTTTAGGCTTCTATATTTGGAGTTAAATATATAGTTTTAACTTATCGTCCCATAATTAACTTAGATCTTATTTAACTATCACATAATACAATAATTTTTATTTACGTACACATAATACAAGAATTAATAATCTCATTACGTCAAGTATTTTGCATGTTCAATAAATCTACGAAATTAGATGTTTCGACCGCGTAATTAGTCGAATTTTTTGATTGATAATTTTTATCATATATAGTTATTCTCATATCATGGCTGATCATCCATATATTTTAAAAAATAATAACTAGTTTTTTCTTGAAAAATATACAAATCAGACCATGTACTCTTAATTAAAATTCCCAGGATGATTTGATTCCTGTTATCACCTACCAATGTCCCATGATGATGCTATTATATATATATATATATATATATATATATATATATATATATATCGTGATAGAGAGTTGGTAGGCATGATGTATTATTTTCTTGGTCAAATTATTTGGTAGTTTGGGAAAAATATATATATATATATCGTGATAGAGAGTTGGTAGGCATGATGTATTATTTTCTTGGTCAAATTATTTGGTAGTTTGGGAAAAAGATTGTTCCTTATTGACTTCATTAAATAATTACTAATGGGGTGGGTGAACTCAATCTCTTTCTATTTTTAAATCGATCTACAACTTGTTTTAGACAGATAATCCTAAATTCTTTAATGTTTATAAGTCAAATTTTATCTTTATTACGTGAAGTTTTCAGAAAAATTCAAAAGGTCAAAAGTAATTTAAGGTATTAAAAAAACAATAATATTTATCAGTTTTCACTTAATTATCATATGACGAGTTCACAACTAAACCTGCACAAATATCAGACATCTAAAATTATAAGATAAAGTTAAACATAAAATAAATAAAAGCGAACTAGTGTACAAACGCCATTAGCATTCGTCTAATTAAACGGATCTTGTGCGAATATTTTTAAATTGACGTGTGGTGCGGTTGTGATATCAATGTAATACTGATGTGACACTGATATGTTTAGTCTCATATCAATACTCTCGATGAATAATGATTAAAATTCCAAAAAAATCGAAAGATGAGTGACTAAAATCGAAATTTGTTAAAAAAATGATTAGAATATGTTTGATGTTTAAAATCTTGGTCACCAACTATATATAATATTGGCCGACGTGATTTTAAATTGACGATTGAAATAATCCCCAATTTTTTTAGTAAGAGATGTGTTTAATTTATTCATTTCTGTTTTACTGTCGTCCTCATCCTCACCGGCCGTCTTTCTCGTTTCTAGTAGCGCTTATATTTATATATTAATACGTACACATCCATGTCTCTCTTTTTTTTCTTTTTTCTTTATTTTTTTTTATTTTCTAGTTATTTATTTACTTCTTCTTCTTCTTTGTTAATTTGAAATTTGCTATCCATTTCTACCAGACACGTTTCGTTTACCATATTTAAATTTTTTTCCCCGTTGTACTCTTTGTATCAACTTAAACAAATTTTCAGATCTTTACGACAAATTATTCATGGCCAGAAAAATGTGCATGTATTGAATTAAAATTTCAAAAAGAGCGGTCGAAATGTGCGTCTTACCTAACCATTAAAAATATTTTACTATTTTTAACGAATTACCAGTAGTGTCTAAATATTATTACACAAAAATTCTTGTGAGATGTCTTATTAATCAATTCTGTGAGACAAATTTTTTATTTGAGTCATCCATAAAAAAATATTATTTTTTATTGTAAATATAGACAGAGTTGATACATCTCAAAATAAATATATGTGAGATACTACTCATGTTGTTGTTGTTATTATTATTATTATGTCTTTGGAACGGCGTGTTGGGATATCAGGGGAATAAACGAGGTAACATCGCAGCGGAACATCATAAGTGATATCAACAATGAATAAGATGGACACCAATATTTATAGTGGTTCACCCCAAGATTTGGCTACGTCCACTTTAAACCTCTCAAGGAGATCACTTCTTTATTAATAACAAAGAAGACAATAGAATTGAGAATACAAAGTATTTCACTCAGAACACTCTGATTTTAACACTCACTTTCTCTCCACTAATCATATTCCTTCCAAGGATAAACACTCCTTAAGAAATCTCACACTAAATCCTTTTTCTCACTTCTACACTTATGATTGTAGATGAGAGGATTTTGTGTTTTGTTGTGTTTTTGAAATGAAGAATGGATGGGTATTTATAGGTGAAGTTTAGGGAAAAAACAAAAAATAAAACCTCATGGCTTACCTCATTATTTTTGACTAATCAACACATGTGTTAATTATGTTGTTGAATTCCAAAATGGTGTGCTTTGAATTCAAATATGGCTTGATTACTTAACACGGCGGCCATTCTTCAATTTTAATAAACATTTTTAGTTAGTTAGTTAATTGATTATTGAGTCGTGAAAAACAAATATTATATAAAAAAACTGTGTGAACCCGTCAACTGAGATACTGATTTTTTTAAATTAAACCTAAAGTTAACTTAATTATGCCATATTTTAATTAATTATTCAAATATGGTAGTTGCGCCTCATAATCACGACCTTAATTAATAGTTACAAAAAAATGGAGATATTTAAAATGATAGCTAAATTTATTATATCTAGTCATCTATTCAAATGAAGTTTATTTATCATATATTTATTTGAATATTAAAGCTAATCTCATAGTTTTATAACTTCTTACCTATGATTAATTTCAGCTTCCACGCATAAAATGATATACAGTATACTAACAAAAAAATAATAACTATTTTCATTAAAAATTACTCGATTATCTTTAATAGTCATTAAGTACCAATTTCAAATTACATTTTGGCCAACGAAGATGCTTGGAAGAGTCAACTTCAATGAAATATATATTGCGAGTTCCTACAAAGTCAAGAGGATAACATACGTTTTACCAGACACTGCAATTTTTTTTTTTTTTTTGAAAAGTAGATCTATATATTATAAAAATAAATTTCAATTAAAATTATTTAAGACAATAAATAATTAATATGTTTTTGTTATAAGATTAAAAATTTCTAACTTATCGACATATGACATTTATCACAACATAATTTTTTTATGATTCAATATTATTATGACGTCAGTGGCCATTATGTTACATCATATTCAGATAAGGCAAAAATTTGTGTGAGACAGTCTCACAGGTCGTATTTTGTGAGACATATATCTTATTTGGGTTATCCATGAAAAAGTATTACTTCTTATGCTAAGAGTATTATTTTTTATTGTGAATATCGGTAGAGTTGATCCGTCTCACAGATAAAGATTCGTGAGACCGTTTAACAAGAGATCGTCTCTTCACATAATTTAAGGCCGTTGCATTTTTGTTACATTAAAATTTCAGTCGTTAATTCATTAATTGAAATAATTGTCACTGCACACATACTTTGGGACAAATGAATGTATTGAAAAATATAAATATTTATTAAAACAAATTACAGTATGATAACGTCAATAATAGCGGAAGCTATATATAATATCTGATAATGGAGGGACATGCATGCATAGAAAACGGGAAAAAGAAAGCCAGATATTGAACGTAGCACTGCCTCTTACCTAGCCGATGAGCCCAAAGAATGTAGCCATAACAAGAAATATTTCAATAAACATGCTATTCCGGGCTGCCAAAATTGTGCCATGAGAGGGTGCTGGAGGTGGAGTATTGGTGGGTGCGAGTGGAGAACGCGAGGGAGGCGATGAGCGGGTGCTGGGGGAGGGAGTTGGTGTGGTTCTGGGTGGAGGTGACGCAGTGGTGCTGGGCGGGTGCGATGGAGGAACAGTACTGTTTCTAGGTGGAGGTGGCGGAATGGTGGTGGACGGTGGCGGCGGTGTGGCGGTGCTGTTTCCGTCGGTGATTGTGACGGCCAATTTCATTCCCTGAGAGCAGTGGTTGGATGTGGGGCAGATGAAGTATCTTGTTCCGGTTGAGGAGAGGGGGATTGAAGTTGGGCTGGGGCCGTACGAAGCAATACTGGGGTTATTGGTGTTGCAGTCTTCATAGTCACTGTCGCTTACTTCTTCTACGGAATGGCTGGGGCCATAGTTAAACACTGAGACAAAAGACGAAGAACTTCGTTACTTGTTAGTGAGATATGCACGATTTTTAGCCTTAATAATTATAACACACAAAAACAAAGAGAATTATATATGGTAGACTAGTCTATTTTTCACGAAAGATCATGAACAGAGGAGATCATATGGAAAAATATAATGCACAATACTTTTCATTTGATTATGATCATATTCAGTACTAAGTTACAGCCTCATTAAATCTATCAAATCCTTGATGCATTTGATCGAATAAATGAACTTACACAAGACATCTTTGGTTGTAAACGCTTGACCATTAGCCCAAGAATCGTAATTGAATCCGGTCGTCCATCCACTGCTGCCGCCCACAGAGATAGTGGCGCCATACACTGCCGGAAAAACATGGAGTAGCAGAAGAAGAAAAGTAATAGCTTCGGCCATTTCCATGCCTTTTTTTTCCTTCTTTGCCACAAGCAATGGATTTTGGGGTGCACTCTTTGCTGTTATACAGATTATAGCCACTAAAGTATATAGAAATATTAGTTGCCATGCTAGCACGATCTTGTTTTGTCGGTCATATTTATGAGAAGATTGACTTATTGGAAGGCCAATCGAGAGAGTTGCATTTAAAAATGACAGATTCAATATTGTATATATTTAGTTAAAACAAGAAGACTTGCAGAAATATCGTAATTCTATTAATTAATTAGCCCTTGATTACTGTCTTGTTAAGCCGATCGATGGATTAAGAAATAAATAAGAACTCAAAATCTTCTTTTATTATGTTATAATTTTATAAAATAGACGTTTCATAAATTAATGAATAGTGGCAACAAAAATATGAAGCAGTCAAATTGGATTAAACAAATCATAACAATTTTTTTTTTATCAATTGTATATATATATAATATGAAAAAAAAACATAATTCCATGGAAAATTTGGAAAATAATGAAGAATTCTTGATCACTGGTACATATATAATTTTTTTTGATGAAAAGAGTAAATATACAATTGGTTGTTATATAAGCCTCAATGTAATTTGATTGTTATTAATTAGCTGATCAATATGATCATAAGATATGTATGTTGGGCGTGCAAAGAAGGTGTTTAACTAATTTTATTTAAATCAACTTATTGGCTAAAACGTTTTGTAGCACGTCTTTACCAATCTAAATTTAAAACTGCCATTTTTTTTTTAATTTTTGCATCATGTCCTATAATATTTTATCAGTTTTATTTTATTTACTATTTATTTGGAGTTTGTAGATTCATCGGGCCACATAACTTGAAAGTAATCACGTTTTTGGATGCAAGCTGTCACTGGCAGCTAATTACAAGGATGCCTGTGATAATATCATTTCATTCTTGAATGAAAATGAAATGGAGCAACTGGTTCAACAAACACAGTTCGATAATTTGATTAGATGTTGTAAAGATTATAACAACTTGAATCAGTTGCTGTGGTTTTTTATGAGTAGACATGTATATGACAGTGTGAACGACAAATTCTGGATGGTGGTTCACAAGATACTAGTGCGTTTTTCCATTTTGGAGTATTGTTTGATCGCTGGCCTCAACTGCTCGAAACTTTATCCCGTCGTACTTGAGGATGATCGATTTCGGTTGACACATTTTTGTGGGAGAGATGAGATTTTTTTTTCATGATTTGGAGTCTATGAGGGTGGTGAAGAAGTGTAAATATGGAAAAATTGAAACCAGTAAACTTTTATTTTGTGGTGGATATATTGGGTCCACGGAAAGTGAAGAAGAATATTCCTATGAACCCAAGTTGGATTAGATTAGTAGATGAGTTTGATGGTTTCGATAAATATTCATGCTATAGTTTTGCACATGAATGCTTTCCAGGTGTCGGGGACGCATTAACGAGGGTTCAATCGTCCCGATATCTTAGATATGTTATTGGATTACGAAAAAATGGAGCAGTACTAATCATGGCCCTTCGATGGATTATGTTACTAAAGCATTCAATACTGGTTTAATAGACGTAAGTACAAATAATTAAATTCATGTAATTTTGCATATGCATATTTTGTCAGCTAATTATCATTTATCTAATCAATAATGTAGGATATTGTTGGAATGTTTATCCCAACTGGGGAGGGCGGTTGTGATCTTCCCATTATTTGAGTTGCGATTTTGCAGATTCCATCCCCGATGCTGTGACCGTTCGCATTTTGGAGATAACGAGTCAGGGTGTCACAGTCGTATGTAGCCAGCAATCGTTGGGGAGCACCTTCATCTCCACAGCACCTCCGCCTTCCATCTCCCCCCTCACATGTCTCAACGGTCTTCCTCGCACCTCCACCCTCCATCTCCCATGCACATGTCTCCACCGTCTCCTTCGCACCTCTGCTATCCATCTTCCCCGCAAATGTCTCCACTCAATATATCCCTCGCACCTCCGCTATCCATCTCCTCCAGATACATATAGTGTTCGTTTGACAAGCTTGCTTCACTGCCAAAGGAGGAGGCTGATGTATTTTTGCATATGATGGATGTACTAAGACGCATGCAAACGGACATTTCTGGTGTAAAAAAGAAGATATAGATGTTCAGCAGATATTACTGCTAGTTTTGGTAAGTTTTATAGAATTGCTATTTATTACATATTTTATATATTGGTTAGATGTACGACACTGCAAAGGAGGAGGAAACATCGATGCATGCATGCGGAGACATCAGCGAGAGTGCCGGAAGTAGATATGACTACTGGTGTCGATAAGTTTTATCAGTCACTAATTTTTAAATATTTTATATAATATTTCAACATATAAATATCCCTGAGATTTAAAATTCAATGGACAAATCTTTGGCATTTCTTAATTGATATTATAAAAATTCTTGGGAAAATGTATTCAATCCCTATATCACAATTATCACACGAAATCTATTCGAATAATTTGCAGATATTACATCTTGATTTTTAAATACACTAATAAATTCGTATAACCTTAGATTTGGTCACGTTTATTAGATTCAAGATTAAAAAGATATTATTTTCAAACTCTAAATGGATATGTTATTTCAACCTTTAAAATAACACAATAACAATTAATCATGATTAGAATTTCAAGAATTCGAGCAATCCGGCTATATACGTCGCAATTAATATTGATGATGTAACACTATATGCTATTGATACGCGGTCTGATATTATTCATGTCTATGACGTCACCTCAAAGTAGTCAAAAGGGGTGAAATTGTATGGACAAAGAAAGTTATAAACTGATCAAAACAAAATCATTTTCTACCGTGTATATATAATATGATAAATGAAAACAATGTAATTTCGTGGAAATTATCGAAAAAGGTAGTCCTTATCAACTAGTATATGTATAATCGGGTTGTGATAATTTGGTTGCTTAACATCAATTTCATAATAAATTATCAAGAACTCAGCTAAGGAGATATGAGGAAAGTAAGTTGTCAATTCATGAAAATTGTCCAGATATTATTCTCAAATAATGAATAAATAAATTATTAGGCTAAAACATTTAAAGTTGTTGGATCTGATTGTGGAGCGATTCTGAAGGTAAGCCCATTTCATAGGCCCAAATTGGTTGGGCTTCAGGCTAGTTTAAATCAGAACCCAGCCCGGAAACGTGAGAACCTAAATTAATAATTTATTTTTTTTATAAAAGAGTTTCCAACGGTAGAAAAATGAAAAACTTGACAGACACGCCCTAACCCCTTCCACACACAAAACGCTATCCTCGGCAGAATGAGCATACTGACGCTGCCATTAGTGACTTCCATTTTCAAGAATTCGCCCAACAAATACAAACCCCACGTCGCTTTCTTGTTCACCACCGTCCGGAGTTCTTCTCCTCTTCATATATTCCAGCCAAAACGCTTCTCTTCTTCTGCGGCCACTCATTCTTCTTCATCTTCGGTCTCGTCATCCAATGATCAGTGCTTACAGAAATCGTCTTCTTTATCTTCCGTGCTCACGTTTCAGCAAGCCATTCAGCGCCTCCAGGTTCTTTTTATCATGCTTTGTTTATCTGTGTTTTGGTTTGGACGTTTTCTTGGATTAATGAGACTGTGTTTGTTTTAATGAATTCGTGGATTTGTTGCAGGTTTCTGATTGATGATTTCTTGGGCTAAGAATTTATATAGTTGTTTGCGTAATGAGTTTGTGGATTGAATTTAGTTGGTTACTTAAAAGGGCATTCTTTCGAAAGGAAAACAAACCTCACCCAAAAAGATATTTTCATATCTTCTTTGTTCTTACGTATTCAATTTTTATGACGCCCAAAATGTTCTATTGTGCATTAAAAAATGTTAGATTGCTATTTTATATCCTATTAGATATACTAATGTTAATGCCTAACATGCATGTCATTGTCCAACGCAATCTCACAAAACACATCTGTCCGATTAATTTCCCAAAAGACCCAAAATCAGACATTGCCTCAGATTTTGTTTGTTTTTGTTTTCATCCAAGAATAAAGCTATGGAGTCAAATGGAAAAATAAATTTGTTCTTGGACAATACAGCCTCTGGAAACTTAATTTGAAATTATTGGAAACTTTAGGGACAGGATTTTTTTCGAGGCAAGGGACGGGACTCAGTTAACTTAGTTTGTCCCCCAAGAATGAAGTATGACGGATACTAAATGAAAATTAAGTTTTTCTTTGAATGGTAAGTATCATTATGGTTTGCGTTGCCATAATTATATTTTTATTTTGGAATTTTGGTCTTTATACCATGCAGGAGTATTGGGCTTCTGTTGGATGTGCTGTGATGCAATGCAGCAACACTGAGGTAACTGGAATGTGTGTTTTTCTTTATTATGAGTTAGTAAAAATAACTGTCATAGTTCGAAGTCAAATTGTTAAAATTACTGTCATATGTATATTTTAAATTAGAGAAACATCTTAGTTTAAATTAGAGGTTCATATTAAGATCACCCTGTTTCTTGTTGGCTCTGATAAAGTTGGAAATTTATTTCTAATGAACTTGATCATGTGACCCAGCTTCTAAAACTTATCGTAATGGTCTTATGCATAATGAAGTCCATGTTCCATTGGGGGCAAGGATGCTAAATCATAGGTCAAATTATTATTAATCTATCAAATTGCATGCAGCATACTTATAATTTTAAAACAAAAAATAATTTAGCCCTGGAGTGTTAGTGGTGGATGTAACAATTTTGACCATTTACGTTTCCTGTTCTTGACATGTAATAATAAATCACTTTCTAAGAATCGTCAAGTTATATTGAGTGAATAACTATATTTTAGGTTTCTTTGATTGGAATGAAAAATATTTGAAGTTCTTGGTCTTTCCCTTTCTTCATCCCGTGCCCCCTTTATTCCCTTGCTTTCTTTATTTTCATTTGAACTACCGTCATCATCTTTTTTGAGGATTTGACTATATTGGGCAGGTTGGAGCTGGTACTATGAATCCTCTGACCTTTTTAAGGGTCCTTGGTCCAGAACCGTGGAATGTTGCGTACGTATGCACTTAACCCTACTTGTACTTCAATATCTCTTCGGGAAAAATGGTAAAATAACATCATGCACTTGGTTCACCTTGTTTGATTTGGATTATGAAGGGGGGATCTTTTCCTGACGAAATGGCCTGTTGTTTGGTAAAAACTGCAAAATTTCTGCTATCATTTTTTTGGTGTTCAATCATAGGACTTCACAGGATTTGTTTAATGCCAAAGTAGCCTTGGCATGAAGCATGCAACAAAAATTTGAGAGAAAGCAAATTATGGCCATAATTTGAATCTGTTGCTAAGAAATATATTTTGAAATTATTGAGTAGCTCAAAAAAAACCATCATTGATTTTGCTTGGTCTATTACGTACTAGTAAAAACTCTGTATAGTAAAGGATAATGTATTATTTATTGGTTTTACCCCCTCCATTATATGTTATTTCTTAATCAACTTATGTGCTTTTCACATCAGCTTTAATTATGCCACCTAGTCTGCTTTCCTTTGACCCGTTTCAGCAATCACAATTTATTGATCCATGATCTAAACACAAAATAAAGCAGTGCATGGTTGTTCCTCATCAATAGAACTTCTTTTATCCATACGATAAAGTGAATGCATGATATGTCAATGGTAGTGCCTTAGTGGGTAAAATATATAGGAGGTGTGATAATAAGTTAACTAAAAGAAGGTTGATACATGATTATGAACTAGAGCAAGTATTTTGAAGGATAAGCAAACTTGCAGATCTTGATTATTTGAGACAAATTACTTTCATAGCATATTGCATTGTGAACCTAGAACGAGCTGTGTGAGAGGGGTTAACAAAGATGCAATGCATGTGTACAGTTGTAAATTGTGCAATAAATATTTCATGTTGATTGGAATGTCACATTATTTTAAATAAAGCAACAAAAATGTAGTTATTCGATTTTAGTTCTTGTTGAGTTCTTTGAAGAAAAAGGTGAACTAATGCATACCTGGACTTACAAAAGGGGAGATTTTCGCAAATGCCTTATTAACTGTGATGTATCAAAACTATCACGAATCACCCTCTTCTCGTGTTTACTCGTTCTTCCAATTTGTAAGGTGATCGTTAATGTGGTAATTTCTTGTGAAAGGTATGTAGAACCTAGTATCCGACCAGATGATAGTCGTTATGGTGAAAATCCAAATAGACTTCAAAGGCACACTCAATTCCAGGTGAATATTGAGCCATTTTTTTAATATGATATTGTTTCCTATAAAAAAAATATTGAGTCTTTTTATTTTTTATTTTATTTTTGGAAGTGTTGAAGTTCGTGAAACTATTTGCAATGGCTTCCGACAAACCATCATTTACTTTGCAGTGCTTGCCTGAAATTTATCTCAGGTGATATTGAAGCCTGACCCTGGAAATTCTCAGGACTTGTTCATACGGAGCTTATCCGCCCTAGGTTTGATGATGCTATCTTTCATCGATTAACATCTGAAGATGGTTGTGTAGAATAATAATTGAAAGCAGTAATTACTCTTACTATGAATTGTGATTGCTGATATAGTATCACAATCGAAATATAGCGGCTTTGACGGTTATGTGAGTTGAAAGAATTAGAGTTTCACTATACTTGTTGGTATAACAACAAGCGATCAATTTTACAATTGGCATTAGCGTCAAATTTAACCATCAAGTCTTTGAGTTGCAAGTCAACTGTTATGGTGATCAAAACGTGGTGACGCATTCCAATACTGTTAAAAGGATTCTAGTTTATTTCTTTGTATTTTTGGCACAATGGGTTAACGGCAAGTTCTTGATCATACACAATTGTTAACCTTGTAGTTTCATGCTAGATAATTTCTCATTGACTTTCCTGACAGCAGGCTGAATTCCGCACCAAACCTGGAAGGCTTGGTCATTCCATTTTGTAAAATTCTGATTTCTCAAGGCAAATTTTGAATGCTTTGGGACCTGGAACATTCAGACTGGCATTGTTCTACCCATACCGAATTCTCTTTTTTCAGCTCGCAAGATCTTTCACAGAGAGAAAAAGAGGACAGTTATATAGATGAGTTATGTAATTGGTCGTGGTCCATTTGAGGTTATTTGGTGAGAATAGAGATAAAGAGGATATACAACTTGGCAATGTCTTTTTGGGAAAAAAAACATAATACTATAGCTGGTGCCTAGAGAGTAGAGACTTAGATGACACACAAATTTACCTTTTCTAAGGAGTTCATTTGAAATAATCGTGAAAGATAAAATATTTTGGCGTTTCAATCTCTGGATTCTACTGTTAAAATTTGTCATGGATTCGGAAAGTGTGCTCTACTTTTGCGATACAAGTTTTATATATGTAGTGGGATCCACCTGATAGAATTTTTGTGGACTGTTTGTTGAATTTGTAGACAGCGGCGTTCTGCTTTTAGTTGTTTAGGTTTGAGGTTCCAGCATCTATCTTCCCCGTTCTTTGTGCCTGATATCTCTTTTGATTTACACAATTGCAAATGGCACTGATGTCATTTTAAAAAATGAAATTATACTTTTGTTAATGAGTCCGTGGGAACTCAGTCCTGTGATGTTTATCATCATATTTTTGTCTGCCCATAATGTTGTGGAGACATCGGAACCATAAACTGCACAAATAAATATTTGATAGACATTAAAATGCACTTATGATTTTCCTCTATCAAGCATTTTACCTTGTGGTTATAATCTATTGATATACTTGTTTCTGTCTGTGTGATATAACATTGCAAAGAGCACTTTTTTTTTCACCTTTTGTTACTTTCTATGAGTGACTATGCAATTTATATTATCGATACTACTTTTTCCATCAATTTCTCATGGGATAATTTTCTTATTGTGGTCAACAGGTATTAATGTTAATGATCATGACATTCGATTTGTAGAAGATAACTGGGAGAGTCCGGTGAGGCTTATATGTTGATTTTTGACCTTTTAATTTGCTGTTGCTTCCTGTTTGATTAGTTCGAAGTGTTGTTTTTCTTGTGCACCTTCTTCGTTTCATTCTAAACGAGTTTAACATTTTTTAATTAGTGTTTCTGATATTTGATTGTGTAGGTGTTAGGTGCCTGGGGATTGGGCTGGGAAATCTGGATGGATGGGATGGAAATTACTCAATTCACCTACTTCCAGCAGGTCACGCTGTTTTATCCTTTAATAGTTAATTCAAAGTTTTAGATTATTAATTTTTAACCTTCCAAGAATATTCATGTTTCTTCTATTGTCAATTAAAGAGCACCCTCAATCATTATTTATGATAATATGATTCATACAACCCCCGTCTCTTAATTTCCGGATTTTCTTTTTCATTTCCAGGCTGGAAGTCTGCCGTTGATGCCAGTGTCAGTTGAGATCACTTATGGTCTTGAACGAATCCTCATGTTGCTTCAGGTCTCTTATGTTATTAGTTAATATCTTTTTTTCTGTATGCTCATGGGCATACTTGCCTGAAGTTTGTGTGAATTTCTTTGCAGGGGGTTGACCATTTCAAGAAAATTCAATATGCCGACGGGATAACATATGGAGAGTTGTTTTTGGAAAATGAGTTAATAGTCGATGCCTTTAACTGTATAAAATCAGGCTAATATATTGTATTATGCACTATCTTTGTTTGATTTATTTTTTATAACTGCCCAATTTGTATATATTTTTTTCTTCGATTCTTTCACGGTACATGATTCTGATGAAAGGACTCAAAATTGCTTTTATGTGTTCATCTTCGTAGATTATAATTTTCATGATCTGCTTTTATAACCTTACCATGGTTTTCTCTAGTCTGAGCTGTGCAACTTTGGACGTATTGTTTACTGTGTACAAAGTTATTTACGTGGCTTTGGTTATATCTACAAAAAGTTTTCAGCTACTTCATGCTTTTATGTATTCAGTTATCCTACTTTCTTCGTAACCAAGAGCGTGAATTTTGTAATTTGTACCAGGAAGGAAATGAGTGCATACTATTTGGAGCATGCCAGTGTGGATCACATCCATAACCATTTTGATCTTTTTGAGGTTGAAGCTCGCCGTTTGCTTGATTCAGGACTTCCTATTCCTGCGTAATTTTCTTCACAATATGCCACCTTTAGATCCAGAAATCTTGTTTTGTTCTGTTTTTGGTATACTTGCCTTTTATATTTTTTGTATTGTTAGGTATGACCAGCTTTTGAAGACATCTCATGCTTTCAATGTATTGGATTCTCGAGGATTTGTTGGGGTGACGGAACGTGCTCGTTACTTTGGCCGGATGCGTAGGTTGGTGACCCTCTTGACAGGTCTATGACATTAATGAAAGTGCTTGTTACAAAGTTAAGAGTATATTCCATGTATTTTTTGTATTTTAAGTTTAGAATCTGTACTCTTAAACAACATTCAAGACCTCCCAAAGATGCTCTTTTCTTTTCCCTCGTGCTTTGAATCTAGCCTCTAAAACTATGAACATATAACAACGTGCTCTCTTTTACAATTAATTATTTTTGAATATTCTTAGATGCTCGAATATATTCTTACATCATGATGGTTGAGAAAGTCAGTCATTGAGAAAAATGTGTGTTCCCTTCCCTAGCCTCTAAAACTATGAACATATAACAACGTGCTCTCTTTTACAATTAATTATTTTTGAATATTCTTAGATGCTCGAATATATTCTTACATCATGATGGTTGAGAAAGTCAGTCATTGAGAAAAATGTGTGTTCCCTCCCCTGTTTCATTTTAGTCCGCCAATGTGCACAACTTTGGTTAAAGACCAGGGAATCTCTCGACAGTAAAACTTTGTTGCTGCCTCATTCCCAAAGATACTCTTTTCTTTTCCCTTGTGCTTTAAGTCTAGCCTCTAAAACTATAAACATATGACAGCATGCTCTCTTCTGCAATTAATTATTTTAGAATTTTCCTGGATGCTCGAATATATTCTTACATCACACGATGGTTGAGAAAGTCAGAATTCATTAAGAAAAATGTTTGTTCCCCTGTTTCAGTTTAGCCCGCCAATGTGCACAACTTTGGTTAAAGACCAGGGAATCTCTTGGGTACCCTTTGGGGGTTGCAGCTCAACCTGATCACATAGGTTTTCGAAAAGAAGACCTCGACGAGGCAGCAAAAAGGGTTTATTGACAACCTCTCTTTTATCTATCTAGCTATCTACACACACACACACACACATTTCCCTTATCCCAGTCTTCAGATATTGATCTCCACCCTATCTATTTTTTCGGGTATATATCAATGTACTTTATTTTTCAGTGTGTGACTTTATGTGCTCCATTATCACATTGAACATGAATTATGATTGCTCTATTCTATTGGGGAAGTGCTAGTGATAGTTCTAAGTTAGTTAAGGATAGTGGGCCTAGAACATAAAATTTTCCCTTTGGAGACCAAAGAATTATGACCTAAAAATAGGTGTTCATTTCTGGAGAGCCTTCTTGTACGCATCTACCAGGAAAAGCTCCAGAAAATAGTTATTTTTTCCTGATAACTGAACTTCTAGATGGTCGCTCTTAAACAAAAAGAGTATGATTTATGTTATATTGAGTCTACGATTTGCTTTCTAGCCTATATCTAGTTAACTTATTAGGATATTTAAATGTCACATTAGCCCATGCTATGATGTAAGCTTGAAGAATCACAACAGTTGTTAACTCCCTTATTTTTGCTGCTAGGCATAAAGCCTTTATCGATGTTTTATCATATAAATTTATAGTATTTAACTATAATTGAAAAAAATATCAAACTCAAAATACGGTATATATTTATTGTATATTTAATTCATATCTTAAAGGATACACCAACCCAGATGAAGCATAAAATGTGGTCTCTATGTCTGCTGGATTAGGTTTGGGTTGCCTTCTTATAGAGCTGCACTATAATCCCTTGTGTTTGCTGTTAAATCTTATCATCAACCGCATATAGTTTTGCCCATTTCTCATTATTATTATTTTATAATGAACATTTTCATGAATGAAAAATTTCCTATGGTAGTTTATTGTTTTTGTGTAAATTTTCATCCAATAGATTCCAAAGGAACGAGATATTTACATCTCTCTGGAGTGGTTATGTTATTTTATAACAATATACTTTATTATCTATGTTGTTTGAAATCTGCAAGGCGCTACCAGAATCAGCATATAGCTCATCACGCTCATGTTCTGAATTTGTATTTCTTAATAATTCTTAATAGTTACCTTATGGTGCAGCAGACACACACATGTATTTATTTATATATACTAGATGGATAGATGGATGTATAATATTTCATGTTCCCTAAAGTTATTGAATATACTATTTCCTAGTTCAGGTCTCTGCTGGACCACAAAAGTTTATTCTTGAGATCGGGACAGAGGAGTTGCCGCCAAATGATGTGGTCAATGCCTGTAATCAAGTGCGGATATGTTTTCTTTGAATGATATTTGGATTTCTTTCTGATGGATAAATTGTTAAAAGCCTTTTTTTTCTTGCCTTGGCCATTTATCAAGTTAGCTTATCCAAAATCTACTCTCTCGTCAAATCTAGATCTTGTATCACGTAATACTTTTTTTGGGGATTAACAAAGGGATTTCTTCTGCTTGCTAATGCATCAATTTTATACTCTGCTGATTTCTTCAGCTGAAAGATCTAGTTGAGCAGTTGCTGGAGAAACAGAGATTGAATCATGGAGATGTGCAAACATATGGTACACCACGCAGACTTGTGGTATGTTCAATTTGTTATGGTACTTAATATTTGATTATTTTGTACAGTTGATTCACTGTCTTCTGAATGTGAAAGTGGGAAAGTGCTTACTCAATGTATATGTGCTCATTTGGCTTCCCTCATTGCATTTCTTGTAAAAGCTCAAAACATCAGGATGTTCAATCAGTAAAGAAAACCAATTCTTTTCTCTGAGCACCTTTATATCCATTCTTTTGTAGCCTCCAATGACCTCTTTGTTCTAAGAATGTTTAAAAGACCAATAAATCAAATGGTAGACTTACCAAAAGATAACATTATATTTTTTGATAACTCATTATTTACTTCTTTCATGTAAAACCATGATTGTCTGTTGACGTTTAATACCAAAACATCATTATATTTGATGAGAATATGCTTTGGGCCATTAGGTTCTCAGAGATTGTAGTTTACTTAAAATGTTCTTCAACTTTTACTTACCATGTGTTGAGGTGTGGGCTGGTAAATGCATGGTTTTCTGAAGATCAAGATGGTCAATTTAATTTTTATGATTTTATTTATACTTTGACTTCTGATTATGGATTTTTTTTGCTTTAACTTTTTAGCTAGACAACAGGTTGCTTTATTTACTATTGGTACCTGCAACATCTGTTGAAGATTTTCTATCTCTATATTTGAAGTTTTTTAGTTATGCTTTTAGTTGTGATTGTAGCTTAATAGAGATAGATGTTTCTTCTCTTGTATCATTCCTGGTGGGGAAGTGACTAACGTCGCAACTCAGTGAACTACAGGTCTTTTTGGATTGCTGTTTTTAAGCTTTTGCATGCCTTCAGCTTCTCTGAAAATACAAGATTTGCTTTGCCAATTTTCTTGTAATGAGTGGCAATTGCCAGATGCTTTTTTTCCCCAGCTTTTTGTTGTGAATCAATCAGTACTTTTATTGCTTATATTTTCTATATGCTTGTATATACTATCATGTGCAGGTTTGCGTAGATAACCTAAGTGATAAGCAAGTGGCAAATCAAGTTGAGGTGCGGGGACCTCCAGCCTCAAAGGCATTCGACGGGCTAGGGAATCCTACCAAGGTCAGCCATCCTATAATTTGTGGTTTGTGTTATCATATATATATATATATATATATATCTATACATATTATAAAAGTGTGAATCAAGGTCAAAGTTTTTCTATTGTGTAATGTCAACTTTGTCCTTAGTTTGTACATACAGGAAAAATTTAGTGAGGATATTTTTGTCAAATCAGTTATTATGATAAGGACAAAATTGTCAAACTACATTAATGTTAGATAATGATCAAATCTATACAATTATTATTATTTTATTATAAAAGTGTGAATCAAGGTCAAAGTTTTTCTATTATGTAATGTCAACTTTGTCCTTAGTTTGTACATACATGAAAAATTTAGTGAGGAATTGAGGATGTTTTTGTCAAATCAGTTATTATGATAGGGACAAAATTGTCAAACTACATTTATGTTAGATAATGATCAAATTGCCAAAAAAGCTGAAACTTTAAAATTCTTTGATTTTTATTATAAAAGTGTGAATCAAGGTCAAAGTTTTTCTATTATGTAATGTCAACTTTGTCCTTAGTTTGTACATACATGAAAAATTTAGTGAGGAATTGAGGATGTTTTTGTCAAATCAGTTATTATGATAGGGACAAAATTGTCAAACTACATTTATGTTAGATAATGATCAAATTGCCAAAAAAGCAGAAACTTTAAAATTCTTTGATTTTTATTTTCTTGTAGATGAATTGAACAAACTTTTTTCACAAAAAATATTAATTTGAAAAGATTGAAATACCAAAATATATTGGTTTTATTTTCTTATAGATGAAGTGAAAAAGAATTTTTTCACAAAAAACTTAATTTGTAGATTTTTTCACAAAAAAGTTAATTTGTAGAATATTAAAATAACAAAATTCGTTTGTTTTATTTTCTTGTAAATAAAGTGAAAATATTTTTTCCACAAAAACTTAATTTGTATAACGATATAATGTTAAATATCTTTTATTTTTAGTTCATTAAGATTAATTATTTTAAAATGAAGAATTAAACTATTGAAGCCAAATCATTAAATTAATTTTGTTTTTGTTTTAACAAGGTTGGTGTCATGAAGAAGGTTCGATATTTAATTAAATTTACAAAATGATACAAGAATTATCAGATATAAATATAGATAATCCTAATAAATATTTCATTGATATTTATTTTATCTATATTTCTTTATCAAAAAGAAAGTCAACTAATATTGTTCAAAGCATTGGTTCATTATGAAAATTTAACGATATAAGATTGAATAATATATTTGTATTAATTTTAACTATATTTTCCTCTTTTTAAATGCTATAAACTATAACAATTATTTTATGAGAGATTCTTGCAATTAACGAATGATTATTTTTATAAGAGATATATATTGACAAATCAGTTATAGTTTTTGTAACATTAAAATATATATCTTTGAATGTAAATTTTTAAAATTATGATAAATAAATTTTTATAAAATTTATTCATTAGCAATACACACTACTTCTCCATAGACAAAGTCAAAGTTATTTGGTTTTTATTTACTTGTAGATGAAGTGAACAAATGTTTTTTACAAAAATATTTGTTTGAATGTGATTTATTTTATTTTGTAGATTTATATTCTTTTGAATGATTTTATATATGTAAGAAATTTATCTTTAATTTGGTGAGGAAGTTTTTGTAAAAATCAATTATTATGATGATGTCAAGATTATCAATCTACGTATGCTAGGCAAGGATCAAGTTGCCAAGAAGATTGAAACTCCAAAATTCTTTGATTTATATTTTCTTGTAGATGAATTGAACATATGTTTTTCCGCAAAATATTAATTTGAGAATATTGAAATACAAAAAATCATGGGTTTTATTTGTTTATAGATGAAGCGAAAATAATTTTTTCCCAATAAAATTAGTTTGTACAATATTGAAATACCAAAATTCTTTTGTTTTATTTGGTTGTAAATATTGCGAATTTTTTCCACAAAAACCATAATTTGTGTAAAGACATGATATTAAATATCCTCTATTTTGCATTAATTGAGAATAATTAATTTAAAACGACGAATTAAAATAATGAAGCCAAATAATTAAATCATGTGGGTTGGTGTTTTGAAGAAGGTTCAACGGTTAATTACATTTTACAAAAATGATACAAAGCATTAATGGATATAGAAGAAAGATGACCTAATAAATATTTCGTGAGTATTTATTCTATCTATTTTTTTTATAAAAAAATCCAATTAATATTTTTCAAAGCCTTAGTTTATTATTAAAATTTAACAATATATGACTGAATACATACAATTTTACTAATTTTAACTATTTTCCGTCTTTGTAAAGATCAGAAACTATAACAATTACTTATTTGATGATCTTGCAATTGACGAAGATGTGTTTTATAAAGGATGGATATAAGTAAATCAATTATAGATTTATGTAATCTGAAATGACATATCTTTGAAGGTAATTTTTTAAAATTATTATGAATAAATCTTTATAAAAATTATTCATTATTGCTCAATATTTCTCTGTTATGGTTGATAATCAGAAAGGTCAAATTTATTTGTTTTTATTTGCTTGTAGATGAAGTGAACATATATTTTTCACAAAATATTAAATTGAATATGATTTGTTTTATTTTGTAAATCTATAATCTTTTGAATGAGTTATATATGCAAGAAGTTTATCAGAAAAAAAAATTAATATATACAAATTTAATACTTCCAATAATATAGTATGAAATATAAAAAAAATGTTATCGTAATTTTGAATTTTTGTATTTAAATAACATATTGCATAAATATGTTATATCATTAAGAGTTGAACACTTTTTGATAAATATAATAAACTATTAATTAAATCATATTTTGTCAGTTGTCTAGAAGATAGAATAACCAAAATTCATTGATTTTATTTGCTTGTATATTAAGTTAAAATATTTACAAAAAATAAATATAATTTGTAGAATACTAAAATAACAAAATTCTTTGGTTTTATTTGCTTGATGAAACAAACTTTTTTTTTCCTACAAAACACTTAATTTGTTTGGAGATTTGTAGAGGCATCAAATAGAGAAGAATATACATTTCTTCTCATAAGATTTGCTAATGAAGATGGCGAGAATATTGTTTTTTTCACAGAGTAGAAAAACTGATGACAAAAAAAATCATAAAAGCAATATAAATTGAAAATATAAAAGAAGAAAACATTTGACGCAATAATTAATTTAAGGTTTAGAATATATTATCTATATTATATTTTTATTTTTCATAAATCAATAATACGTGGTAAAATAAGTGGGCAACTTTATGTATTATACTTTTTTCTTCTCTCAAATTTAATTTTAATAACTATTGTGATATCAATTTTATATTATATTTTCTCCAATGTCTAATTTATACAAGATTATAATATTTATTACTACTATGTTTTTCAACAATTATTAATTTATTTAGATTGCGCTTGGATAAATTGATTTCAAATTTATGGATTATAATTATAATTTTATTGTTAACAATAAAACAATATATCAAATCTTGAATCCACACATTACTTATTTACATATTATTATTTATATAAAGTAAAATAAATTTCAAATAACATTATTATTGAGTGGACTTGAAAAATATCATAATTAACATGAAATACTACTATATAAACATGAAATGAGTGGATTTGAAGTTTATGATGTTACTTCTCTAAAATAACAAAAATACATTTGAATGTATTGAAATCCATGGATTTGAAATCCTTCCATTCAAGAATAACCTTAGATTTTTATAACACATAAAATTTTTAAACAAATATCTTTTGCACTCATTTTATAATACATGTAGTACAAATTATATTACATTGAATTTCCTACGGATAATGCTAAAGGTACAACCAATATATCGTACTGCGATATTTATAAAAATTATATCGTGAGATTTTGTTATTATCTAATGAGATTTTATATTTAATTTATAATGAGATTTTAATAAATGAAATTTCTGTATTGATTTTTTTGAATTGTAAGAATTATTGTACAAATTTGGTTGCACATGTAGCATTACTCATTGTCTATCGACTAATTAGCATGAAATCATTAATATATAATTTTTTATAAATTAATCTCTTATGATCTCATTTTTTTAACAACAATTATTGATAATAGAAATATATTTTCACGTGCGTCGCACGTGTCTTTAACTAGTATATATAAAAGTGTGGATGATGAAAAAGTTTTTCAATTGAAAACAAACTTAACTATATTTCACATTTTAATTCTTCCCATTATCACAAATCATCTACATAAATCGAAAAACTCCACTAATACATATATTTAAAATTTTAATATCATAAGACATATATGGAAATTGTATTCTATAATACTTTTATTTTTATTAATTTTAATTTTTTAACATAATTTATTCATAGGTTAATGGGTCAATGACCAAGAATATTAAATTAAAGGCTAATATTAATCATGATTAAAATTCTATAATCATTATTTCTCCTTTTAATTTACTTGAATACTCACAAATACTTCACCTTATTGCAACTGTGTGGAGTATTTGTTAATTGTTAAGGGCTTAAGATTGGAAAGTTTGATTTTTTCTTGAAAATTACATTTAAGATATTAGTTTTGGCCTCCAATTTCTCTGAAAGAATTGCACATGAGTGAGTAAGTGCAAACGAAGAGAGCCGTTCATTTATTTTACTTGTTTGGTTGTTGTTTCTTTTTTATTTTTCAAGTGATATGTCATCCATTTTTTCCGTATCGTACTTACTATTTACTTCTAGAATATATATTTAGTGAGATATTGCAATGCCTATAAAAGTGTGAATGATGAAAAAGTTTTCCAATTGGGAACAAACTTAATTATCTTTCACATGTTTAATTCTTCCCATTATCACAAATCATCTACATATATCGAAAAACTCCACTAATACATATATTTAAAATTTTAATATTGTATTATTCTTAGGTTAATGGGTCAATGACCATGAATATTAAATTAAAGGTTAATATTAATCATGATTTAAATTCTATAATTATTATTTCTCCTTTTAATTTATTTGAATACTCACAAATACTTCACCTTATTGCAACTGTGTGGAGTATTTGTTAATTGTTAAGGGTTTAAGATTGGAAAGTTTGATTTTTTCTTGAAAATTGCATTTAAGATATTAATTTTGGCCTCCAATTTCTCTGAAAGAATTGCACATGAGTAAGTGCAAACGAAGAGAGCCGTTCATTTATTTTACTTGTTTGGTTGTTGTTTCTTTTTTATTTTTCAAGTGATATGTTATCTATTTTTCCGTATCGTACTTACTATTTACTTCTAGAATATATATTTAGTGAGATATTGCAATGCCTATAAAAGTGTGGATGATGAAAAAGTTTTCCAATTGGGAACAAACTTAATTATCTTTCACATGTTTAATTCTTCCCATTATCACAAATCATCTACATAAATCGAAAAACTCCACTAATACATATATTTAAAATTTTAATATCATAAGACATATATGGAAATTGTATTCTATAATAATTTTATTTTTATTAATTTTAATTTTCTAACATAATTTATTCTTAGGTTAATGGGTCAATGACCATGAATATTAAATTAAAGGCTAATATTAATCATGATTTAAATTCTATAATCATTATTTCTCCTTTTAATTTATTTGAATACTCACAAATACTTCACCTTATTGCAACTGTGTGGAGTATTTGTTAATTGTTAAGGGCTTAAGATTGGAAAGTTTGATTTTTTCTTGAAAATCGCATTTAAGATATTAGTTTTGGCCTCCAATTTCTCTAAAAGAATTGCACATGAGTAAGTGCAAACGAAGAGAGCCGTTCATTTATTTTACTTGTTTGGTTGTTGTTTCTTTTTTATTTTTCAAGTGATATGTCATCCATTTTTTCCGTATCGTACTTACTATTTTCTTTTAGAATATATATTTAGTGAGATATTGCAATGATAATAGATGCTTGGAGTCAAACTATAAATTGGAATTGGCATATGCTGTATTATTTATATATTTTATGTCCTTAATCTCCCTCTAAATTGTTGAATTTTTTTTGTTACTTTCCCTAATGTATAGCGTGTGGATGGATAAATATTTTTTTGAGTTTGTTTAAATTCATAGTGTTTTATGTGTTTTGTTTATTATCATATGCTAATAATTCAAGTTTTAGTTATTGAATTTTTAACTTTCTATATATATTTTAGTTCATAATATATATAATGCACATACTTCATGCTAGTTTTTAAAATGGCAATGAAGCACACATGTAGAAACTGTTTGATCTGACTATTGTGCTCAAATTCATGTGCTATGTGCATTTCAGCACTTGTTACTTGTGTTTGTAATCATATTCTATTATTTGTTTATGGTTTATGGCCTGGTCGAATGGTTTGGAATCACTGTACCACCGCCTTTGACTTATCTGCAGTTTGTGCACTTTGAAATTCACTGAAGTTCAATAATAAATTTTAATCTGCACGATCACAATCACAATCACAAGTATAAGGGAGATGGCCTATGGAAAAGTTCATTTGGCAATGTATCTTTGAGGGTACTATCTATTTGTGGAAATTTATGAGATATTTTTAATATAGATGTTAATTTACTATTTCCCGATTTATCTGCTTTTCCCCCTACATGGTGATTTTCGAATGACAATGAGAAATTCTTCAAATGTTCTACCCGTTAAAAATTCTTTGATATCACAGACCATTTATTTTTCAACTGGTTATTTTAGAGAAAGATAACTTCCATCATCTCGTGACTTAATTTATTATTGCATCACTAGTAGCTTCCAGTGTCACCTTACTGTGTATTGACACTTGATATGGGGTCATCTATCAGGCTGCTGAAGGTTTTTGCCGCAAAAATGGTGTGCCTTTGACCTCCTTTTACAGAAAGGTTGAAGGTAAATTGATTTGTTCTTGCGTTAAACTTTTTCTCTCTATTTTTTCGAAGCTGGCTCCATTTATTGTATATGTTAGGTACTTGGGTTATTTTGTGATAATCTTATAGTTGTTGAAATCTTTGTAAAATATTAATTCCTGAACCTCCTTTGTTTGTCATTTGCCAGTCTTAATATATTAAATGAAGGGACAGGCAACACGATTAAAGACAATTATTTGCCTATACTATCTTCTTAATCTTTTTTTCAATAGTGTTATCACGTTGTCATAGATTCAGTTGCCTGTCTCTGGTAAAGTTACAAAAAAGCTTCATGGGCTCGTCTCCGGTAAATTTTAATGTGTTCATGGCTATTATTAGATTCTTTTGAAAATTAGTTCTCTTGAAATATGTGTATTACATCTGTATTTAAAACTATAAAATCCATGAATTTTAGCTACTACATTTAGCTATTTTTTCAATCATGACGATGCAATCCAAATCTTCCATTATTGAAGTCGTTTTAAATCCATTAATCTAATTATTCAAGAAAAATCATATAATCCCAATGCTACCTTAGTGATAATTAAATTGGTGCTTTTTTGCAATTGTTACCGTTGGTCATTTTTGCTTTCAGAGTAGTGAATTGCTGTTGTTTGCTCCTTTACACTTACTCCAGGAGACTTGTCGTCTTTTCCATGTGTATATTTGAATTATGATCTTAATATTTTATTTGGCAATCCTTCAGTGATGTTTATTTATAATTTATCACAGGAAAGGCAGAGTACATTTATGTTCGTGCGGAGGAGCCTTCACGCCTTGCTTTGGAGGTGGTCCATTAAAACCATTTTTGTGCTTGTGTTCTGATCTTGCAGAGGCATCTTGTTGACTTAAAAAGGATGCAATCTCTCCAAGTAGAATGAGAAAAATAAATTAGCAGAAAAAGATAAAAGAATCTGCCATTTCAACTCTTTCTGTGGTGTTATATGCTTGAGTCTTGACATGACTGTAAGAGCTTAGGGCATACTTTTACCCTTCTCGCATTCTTCACCCATTAAGCATGACCTCGTTTCATAGCTTTATATTGAAGCACTTGCAGCTCAAACTGGCTGCTAGTTTGTTATTGAGATTTCGTTCATAAGTCTTTTTGCCAACACTTGTACCACTTTATTGTCAGTCCACAAGTTTACATTTACACTCTGCTTCTCATGATAACCTGAAATTTGATTCTACTTGTGTCTTGAACAGGTTTTATCTGAAGGGCTACCTGGGATGCTTGGCAAAATATCTTTTCCAAAGTCAATGAGATGGAACTCTGAGGTTGTACTATAGCTATGGATCTTCGATATGAAATGAAGTTTATTATTATTATTGTGTTTTGACTTTTGGTGTCTTTTCACACCTCCAAGAGTGGTCTGGTAATAAGTTTGTGGGAACTACTTTAATTTTATTTATGCAATGGATTGTGAATTCTTTGTGTGTGTTTAGCTGGGATGAACTTGTGATTTATAAGTTATAAATCAGCTCTCAAAAAATCATTAGGGGGTTTTCATTTTGTGTTGTGCCCTTGAACCACAATTTAAGTAAGAGTTTGCAGCATGCACTGGTTTCTTTAAGTTTTTGATATACAGTTTGACTCTACTTATTTCTTGAAGTTAAGATTTCGAACAGTTTTTTCGGGTAGTGTTCAGTATTAATCTCATCTAGAATTTAGTTTTCTGATCAATTGGATGGATTACTTTATATTTTTTTATCAATGTAAATTTTTTGTAGTGATTGCTAGCATTTGCTTTAATTTTATACAATGTGCTAATTGGTGAAAAACCGAACACAACTTTTTATTGTAGGTTATGTTCAGTAGACCCATCCGATGGATATTGGCGCTACATGGAGATGTAGTTGTTCCATTTACATTCAGTGGTATTTTGAGGCAAGTTTAAGTGGCTGACGTGATCTGATGCTCACAACTCTTTATTGGTGGTTAAATATTTTTGTTTGTTCAGTCTGCATTTTTTATCAAAGAGATTTTTTCAACATTGAGAGATTGCTGCAATCGACTGAAATAAAACAGGCAATGCGAGTTTGAAACTAGTGCATCTTTGTTCACTATGAAAACCTTCTCTTTCATCAATACAGTAATGGACTCTATAATCTTGGATTGCATTTTTTTCAACTTAACATTGCTGAAGTTAGAGAACCAATTTTACTCTTGTTTATTGTTTAATACTTCAGAAAGACCGTATAAATTTTTTCCTGACCACGAGGACATCCTCTAATGTCTATCTAGCTTAGAGGTGTTATTTCTTACCTGATCATATTCTCTGATGAATATGTATGTAAAGCTTGTACCTGAGGTTCAAGGTTCAACTCTGATGCCTTGATGCATCGATAAAGTGTCTGCCTTTGATTATGAAGCCTCATCCGTGGTGCACTTTTTTAAGCACACCTAAGATAAAGAGACGTGAATAAAAATGAAATGCAAGATGTTCATTTTTGTTTAGAGATTAATGACTATTTTTTTATATTATTTAATAGCTTGTAAGGTACATATTGAATAATTTGATATTAAATTTTCTTGATGCTTAAGTACTATGATACCTGTGTGCCTTAATGTGCATTGCGCAGCGATCCAGATTAATAGGTTTTTTTTTGTCTTTTTTGATGTATCAACTGTTCATATAACTTTGAAGAATTCCCTGTCCTTTGGCTTGAGGCTAATGGTCGATTTTTGGGTTTAAGTAGTGAACCATGACTTTCTAACTTTACTCATGATCAAGTTAGTCAAACACAGAGTTGCTTTATTTTAATTTTTATATGACTTTACTGGTGCTACCAAATGTATAAAGCAATATGCTGGTAATCTTTATTCTGATTTTTCTACGTGGATGTTGGTCCATTATTGAACAGATATTTCTTTAAGGTTTTATTTATTTGAAATGGGAAAATTCTCGGAGACCTACAAAAAGCTAATCTGTATAGATTGGCAAATCAGAATATGGGGATAATGAGATTCTTGACTTTATATTCTCTGGAAAATACAAATATGAATGACAAATAATTCCGAACTTCACTTCTCAAATAATTTCTGTATATTGCAAATTTTCCCAGGTGTTTTTATAAACCATTATAATCTGCCTTTTATATTCAACAACATGCAAATCAACTTGTTGATGATTTCTCCTGAAGCTTCATGGAATGTGAAACCAATGGGAATTCCCGTTTTTTGTGCGCTTGATTTATGTACTTGTGTTGAGTTCTTATCTCAGTTTTTATGTCACAGTGAAAATGTGTCTCATGGGCTTCGGAACACTCCATCTGCTACTTTTACGGTATGTTGGTGAACTCAGAAACCATGGTATTATTTGTAGGAGGTGCAGTTAAAGCAAACAGCCTGCGGAAGTTTTAACTGTAATAGACTCTTGGTAAAGCCACTAATGAAAATGAATTAGAGGTGATCAATATAGGAGATCGTGTAATGAAAACCTGTTACTACAGAGAAAAATCGGATTTGACATGTTGGGATGAAAGGAGATAAAAGTGATGGAAACTGAAGCTTGGAGTTCCAATCCTGATCAAATTCTTATGAAAAACGAAACAACCCTATTTTATCTCATATGTTTTCTCTGGAAATTTTGTAGTTTCTCATCTTTTTTGACTCCTTGTTCCTATTAGATGCGAGTTTTCTTTTCTTCTCTTTTTTTCCAAGAAAATAAAAGTATGCCATGGAACTATGTCTAGCCCACATTACTATTTCTGCCCTTTGTGTGAGTGTTCACCACCACAAATATTTATCATTAACTATTTTTTTTAGTTTAGAACTTCAGTAAATTAATGTAGTAAGGGGTGCAAACAAATCTAGTTGATTCAAATATTTAGTAAATTTGGATACTCGAAGTTTTGTTCAGTATTCAAGCTCAGGTTGATGCTTGATTGCTCACAGTTTTGGTGCTTGAGCTTGTCTCCAAATAAAAATATCATGTTTTAATTCTATTAGACTTATATAAATTCTTCATATTTTTATTGACATAGAATTGATGATAAAGTTATTTCCTTTGAAATATAAGTTACGAAGCAACTCCCAAGCCATCTGAATATTGTTACCTATTGTCAAACTTCTTTTCTCTTAACCGTCTTACATTGAATTCCATTCAACCAACACGTTTTACTTCATTTTCTTGAACTTCTATAAATCTCTTTTCTGTATCCCACTCAGTCATAATCTTGAAGAAAATGATGAAAATTTGGCGAGCTCATTTAAGTTTATTATGCTGATTTTTTAAAGATTTTACTTTTCAAATTTGTTTGGTTTTTTCTGTTCTGTAGTTTTCAACTCTTTACTTTCATTACGAGTTCTTTTATGTGTTTTCTGTGCTCACCTATTTATTTGATGCAGACATATTTTCTAGAAGCCAAGTTCTTGATGTTGATGTACTCTTTTTAACTGACGAGTGTATCTATTTGTAAATCTTGCCTAATCTCTTGAAGCAAATTGCTTTATATTTATAAAACCTTGTCTCAGCAATCAGTCAATTTTAGTAATTTCTCGTTCTCTTCATTTCAATTTTTCGGCAAGTATTACGCTTTTCCTGGAGGTGTAAATAGTTTGTCCATATTTTAGTCTGTATGCATCTTATTTGTTGTCTCATATCCTCAGGTAGCAAATGCAGATTCTTATACCGACGTAATGCTGGACGCTGGAATAGCCATCAGTTTTGAGGTACTTGATATGAAATTTTCAACTTCACAGGTTAAGTAATATGTTCGTATAACTTGATAGTTTGCAGTAGATACAGCATTTGAATTTTATATTTTTGACAGCAACGAGAGATGGAAATTTTGGAGAAGTCTAATACCTTGGCAAAAAGTATTGGTGGTTCTCTTGTTCTGCAAAGTGGTTTACTTAATGATGTAAGTGATGTATCTTAATCTTTTGATTTGTTCTCTACCCTTAGGATTAATCTCAAAATGTCTTCATTATTTAGATTGTAAATCTTGTTGAAGCACCTCATCCAATACTTGGCAAGTTCTGCGAGTCCTTTCTAGAGCTTCCAAAAGATCTGCTGATAATGGTTAGTCGTTTATAACTCGCCTAAATCTATCTTCGATGTGTGTGTGCATACTTTTTTTCCCCTTTTCTTCTATTAAATGAATTTGTGAGCTTATCCATTGTTCTCTACTATATTTTGTTGTTTATTCGGAAATGAATTTTCTTCTTAGATTTCTGATTATGATGAATGCAGGTCATGCAGAAGCATCAGAAATATTTTGCGATAACAGATCATGATGGAAAGCTATTGCCATATTTCATTGCTGTGAGACATGATAATCGTTTTCATTATCTATTAAGTCGTAAATTTTCTAATTTTATTGTATCGTGTTTAAAGTGATTGTATGTTTACATCTGTTGGTTCAGGTCACAAATGGAGCAATAAATGAAGATGTTGTTCGGACAGGAAATGAAGCTGTACTCAGGTTGATATTCTACCCATTTATGTTCAGCATTTTCTTTCAATATTTAACTTCACATCTATGTGAACTGAATAAATGTTTATTTTCTCAGAGCTCGATACGAAGATGCGAAGTTCTTCTATGGGTTGGACACCAGCAAGAGCTTTTCAGAATTTCGAAGTCAACTGAAAGGAATCCTTTTTCATGTAAGTTTCTAGCAGTGTTAATCTATCTTGGTTCTTGGATGGTTTTATTGAAGCAAATGTAAGTTTGTACCAAATGCAACAGCTATTTTAAAATATATTTTATAGTTTATAATGTTAAATTTGATTTATGAATGGCCAATCAGAATCATTTAAAGATGTTCATATGAACATAGGCTTTTTTAGATTCTATGAATGAACCAAGGATTATAGCATTCTATAATGCCAAGCCTCAGACAAATTCATACCGAATGAAGTAAATAAACAGGAAAAGTTGGGTACAATGCTGGACAAGATGACACGTGTTCAACATCTGGTTATTCAAGTGGGTTTATCTCTAGGAATAGCTGAAGATATGCTCCAAGTTATCCGCGATGCTGCGTCATTAGCCATGTCAGACCTTTCTTCCGCAGTTGTTACAGAATTTACCTCCCTTGCTGGGGTAATGGGACGCCACTATGCATTGAGAGATGGCTATTCAGAGCAGGTTGGAAGCACAATTCACTTTTTTATTTAGTTCTAAAAACTTTTTACAACTTTCTGTTACCTTAACATGAAATTAAAGTTGAAATTCAATTATCAATTTGCTGTGAGTCCTTATATTTTTCACCTATTTTGACTTTCATTTTGGCATCGGAGCTAGTGGTTTAAGCAGAGTTCTAATTTTGAGCCTGCATCAGGTTCTGATGGGTCAATTGAGCTGAAAATTATGATAAATTTAGTAAATTGTGTTAATTTATATTGAAACAATATTCAGTTAGGTTAGGTGGAGGAAAATAATCCAAATAGTTTGCAATTAATAGGATAATATCATATTGTAGTATGAAACTTTAGAAAACATTTAACTGCTTCATTTAATAACCTTAGGATGGTCAATTAACAAAAAAACAGTTGGTGTGGATTTAATTGTTAGTTTTTCTAGGAGATGAGGCTTGAGTATGCTTGGGGGGAACTCCTGTAGCAGACGCCTCTAAATGTTTTTGCCTCGTGTCCAAAACACAAAAAAAGGTTGTACCTCTCTCTGTGCTACTTGAAGGAAAAAGTTGACTTACTCAAAAGAAAAGAACCAGATTCTATTGGTATCCGGACTGGCTAAGATTCTGCAAGTTATTCATTTTTCACCGTTTTAGGCTTTGAAGAAGCTTTTTTGAATTTCATTATTATTTCCTTTTTCTGTTTACATCATCTTTTCATCTGAAAGGAGGTATAAGCTATCTTTGAGCTGTCAGGTTATAACTTGTTTCCTAAGTATTCATTAGCTTTATAAACCAGATTGCGGAGGCGATGTTTGAGATTACACTTCCACGATTTTCTGGTGACATACTTCCAAAAACAGATGCTGGGGCAATATTGGCAATTGCTGACAGGTGTGGTACATCTTAAATTTTTTCGTTATTCTATCAAAATATGTCTTATTTATTATTTAATTCATGCATGTATCCACCGTCATCCATTTTATCAAAGCGAAGCTTAATCTCTTTCTCTCAAATTTGAGAATTTAAGAGACCATTATATTAAAAGTTAATGGAGACTGTCCTATTATAAAATTGACATTTGAGAGAATATTAATCCCTACATTTTGAGATATGATCAATCAAAACTTGGGATATGATGGATTTTCCAACAATATATCACTCCAAGAAAACAGTTACCTTAACATAATTGTTGGTTCTACTCTTGAAAGTTTGGCGTTTGCACATCAGTCGAACTTTTCACCTAATATTCCTGTTTATTTGGAGTCAACCTTTTTTTTTTTACTTCTTTTCCAAAAAATTTAATCAAGAAACTGAGCTCTATGTCATGTCTGTAAATATGAACCGATGTTAACACATCCAACTATTTGTTTTAGACACTTTCTGTACTTTCCAAAAATATGGCGATGTAGAATTTTTTGCTCATAGAGCATATCGCCTCCAACATCTGCAGTAGCAAACCCCCCACACCTGCATTCCTCAATAACGTTGCCTGTTCTGTGCGATCTTCTGCGGGAATCTTTTTCCTTTTTCTTTTCCTTTTCCTTTTTTTCGTTCTCTCAAAGATTTCAGTGCCACACTCCCTCAGATTGGACAGCCTTGTTGGGTTGTTTGCTGCTGGTTGCCAACGAAGTTCAACCAACGACCCCTTTGGTCTGCGAAGAATCTCTTATGGTCTTGTATGTCAAAGCCTGTTTTTCAATCATCGGAATCCCATTTTGACCGATGATCGTCATCATAATACTGCCTTGGTGTGTTGTAGGTGCAATTGTTGGTAGAAACCAACCGGAATTTGGAGCTAAGAAATTCTTTAGAGCTTGCTGCTGCACTCCAGCCCATAGAAGTAGAGTCACAGACAATTGATGATGTACGGTATTGTTTGTTCCAACTCAAGAATGTTTTAGAAAATGAAGCAGTTGTAATAACCAGCCATTTTTCACATTTTTACCAAAGGCTTCATAATTAGCCTTTGGGTCTTACTTTAATTGGGTCTCTATTCCCTAATTGGTGACATGAAATTCCGTACTTTTTTAAAATCCTCTAACAGATAGCAATCTGTCACCTTGCAACCAATTAAATTGATGAATAAACACTTGCAAATTGGTAGCTTGCTAAGATTAGAACTTTTAGCATTTTTTTTACAGAATCTTTGGTCTATTTCACTGTCCTTGTCAGATATGTCTGCTTAAATAAATAAATAAATAAAACAGATTAGCCACGATGTAGTGCACTTGACATGCGAATTTTTTTTTTCTGTTTTCTGCTTCAGCCTTCAATTAATCAAAATTTGACTATTCTCTCTTTCGTTTTAGGTGCAACAATTTGTGTTGAGAAGACTTGAACAACTTTTGGTATGTAGATACAATATCTTGGAAAATTATTTCCTGTGAACGGTGTTTGCTTTGTTATATTTTATTTCCAGAGGATTTAATTCCTTGACATTCACCAGAAAGAAATAGTTTCTGAGTTGGTATTGAAAACGGACCGTGCATCACTCAACTGGTTCAAACAAAAATTGATGCTGTTGGGTCTTATTTCAATGCAAAGATTAAAATAAGATATTTCCGCATTTAAGAAAAAATTTGATGTGCCATACCTAGCGATAATAATTTTAACAATAATTTATTTTTTCTTGCTGGACATGAGATCTTGAATTTTGCTTATAAGGTCTTCTGAATAGAATATTGTTTAAGCAGCGATTTTCTGTCCTTTAAATTTTGGGATCAGGCATCTGTGTAAGCTTGGAATCAGGTCTAAGCTTTTATATTTTGTAGTTGCATTATGTTACTGAACAAATTTCATGAGTTTGACCAATCTTCGACAGATTGACCAAGGAATAAGTCCAGAAGTGGTTCGTTCTGTTCTCGCTGAGCGTGGAAATAGGCCTTCTCTGGCAGCTATGTCTGCACACAGAGTAAGTGATGTCATTATTCTCATTATTAGTGGAAAGGAAGGTAAGTATTTAATGTTTTGTTAAGAATTGGTCTGCCAGTTGCCCTATCAAATACTAAGTAATAATATCATCATATATGTTCTTTTTAGCGTGTCTATGAAACTTAACTTGTGCACGATGTTAATTAGTCTCAATGCAAAATTATTCTTTTTATTTTCAGGAAATGATAATATATTATATAATAAAACTGTAGTTATCGTATTTACAAAACGCGGACAAGAGGTCTGCACAATAAACGACAAAAGATCGGATCACATTAACTGCATATAAAACTTCAATCCCTAGTCATCCAACCGTCGAATCTTATTTTCAAGTTCGACATATCTCATTCCTAAATTCCGAAAGACCTCTTCGTTCCATTTTTCAAGATCACTTTTTATTATTTTAAGCTTCCTCATGAATTTATACCCTTCCTAACCCTGAAGATCTATGTTATTCCACCACGATGAGAATGTTGATTTAAAGTTCTTATGATCTAGCCACATATTCTCGACTGGAAGGAGTTGGATCCCACTTTGCCTTCAAAGTGTCAAATTAACGGAAAATGATCTAATGTAATTCTGGAAAAACTATTTGTCTGTAAAATGGAAAAATACCCATCAACCTCTCTAAGAATCTATCAAGCCTATAACAAATAGGGGAAGCCCTAAGATTTGACCAAGTAAACTTTGCATTCAACAAAGGTGGATCACACAACTCCAACTCCAACTCCCTATTCAACAAATTAAAGCATTTCGTAACGAACCTAGATTTCCAATTGCTTGCAATGAAATTCCTATCTACTCTTTTAATTTCTTAAAGAACAACAATGTCCGGCCTCGATTTGCGCGTTATTTATTTAATTAATCCCCTACGTCTACCCGAACCTCCTCCCCTTATATTTCAAGACAAAATCTTCATTTAACCATTGCAGATCCCTTTTGAATCGATATTTTCTCATAGTTAATCCCAAAATTCAACCGTTTTAACTCCCTGAAATTGTTAGACCTCGACCTGTACCTACTTCATTCACTAAAAGCACCTTCTCAACCTCCATCCTAGAGAGAGAATCGTTACTGCCATCCAATCCTGACGAACGCATGGCATCAACCCCTTCCACCTCTTGAGTCAAACTCCCATGCTTACCCTCATGAATGCTATCCATCTTAACACCCGGCTTTTCACCCGTCATTGGCTACCCATCCTCTCCTGAGACACCCTTAGTCAACCCCAATCAGGTAAGTTTCATTTAATCATCCAAGATAATAATTGGATAGACAAATCTTCAGCTTAGTATTATAATTGTTTTCTTCATTAATGTTTCATTTTTGAGTGTAGAATCTTTTTGTTCTTTTGTTGGAATCAATTTGTTTTGTAAATTTTTATCAAGAAAGTTGATATATATCAGGTAAAGATTGAAAATTACTGTTGTGGGATGCTTCAGCTGAATCTTAAAATGCATGATTAAGACTGTTTTTTAATGGGTGTGAATATTTGGCACTCTTTGCAGATGGAAGCCTTATCACAAGGTGAAATGCTGCCCAAAGTTATTGAAGCATATTCTCGTCCAACAAGAATTGTTCGCGGAAAGGATGTCAATGATGATTTGGTGGTAATTTTATCCTCTGAAACCCTTGGTTGTGCATTTTCATTAATTCTCCTCTATTTTCCTCTCAAAATATTTAAAACTAAGTTCACAAGAGTTTGCATGTTTAGATAATTTATGGTTATCATTTGCGAAGGTTAGGGTAGGTCTGGAGAACTTAAATTATTGGTCCTAGTTGGGCATAGAAATTTCAACGAGGATAGGCCTTGCTGAAGATAACAGATTTTGTGATGTTACTTTGTAACATTGGAGTGCTTTATAGAGGAAGGGTAGACCTAAGGTTTTGTGGAATTGTGGTGATCTATAAGAATTCTAACATTTGTCGTGTAACTTTAGAGAATCATGTGGAATTCTGGATAAATACAAGAAAATGCTTGTTGAAATTAGGTATGAAAGATGAATCATTGGCTCATGAGTCGCTTGAACTATTATATGCTTGTTCAAAATTCATTAGTAGACTTAGTAGCTATTTGTTATTATTATTATTTATTTATATGACAGAACGTGGGCTTTTAAGCGGTTAGTGGGGGAGATGGGGGGCAGATTTGAGGCCGCCTGCACGCCCTCAATTTTCTTATAAAATTTTCTAATTATAAAAATGTTATATTAAAAATAAAATAAAGTAATAAAACTAAAAATATGATTACGCCCTTTTCTTAATTTCTTCTTAAATTTCAAATTGTAAACTAAAGGTAAAAATTCTAAATTTGTTCGTCTCTTACAATCGATTATAACCCAATATGGTATTTTTGCAAAATAAAGCTTTGTTGATATATATTATACTCATTATTTATTTTATTTCAATATATTTAGTAATTATTGATGATTCTTGATGTGAGTTATTTTTGTTTTGTATTAGTTTCAGTTCAATTTAATTTTAATAGTTTGCTCACAGAATTGTAAAAGTTGATTTATCAATATCATATTTTTAATTTTCTCTTCTTTTTTTTTTAAACCATGGATGATCAAATGAGTTTGAGTAGTTTTGTTTGATTATTTAACTATTGTTTTTGTTTCAATTGGCATGTCTTATATAGGCTCATTGTTAGTAATAAAAAATTGATTTTTTTATTTTAAGAAACAATTCTTTAGATTCTGTTAATAGATTAACTGATAAAGTATTGGAAACTTTGGCATTCTAGTTTTTTTATTCTCAAGTAATTTATTTTGAATTTTTATTATACTATATTAAGATTATTTTTTAGAATCAATTGTGTTACAGATATATGTTTATATAATTAATATTATTTTGTTGGTAAATGTTGAAACAATATACCTATATTTTAAAGTTATATTTAGTAATTAGTTGAAAAAAAAATGTCACCACCCTTTCATAAAAATGTCTAGCTCTCTCTGTGTATACTAATTACTTAGTATAATACCTATATTAAAATAAAATTTATTTTCATGTATAATAACATTTTGTGGTTGAAAAATTGATCAACCTTCTCTTCAGCATACGATGTAGGATGTCTTTATTTGTATTTTTCTTTGAACCAGATCAACTTTAGAACTGACTTGATGAGAGGCTTGAGTTAAAATAAAAAGCTTAAATATGAGTCTAAAAAATTTAAAAGCTCAGTCTGATAATGGCTTGTTCACACCCTCGTGGCGCATATAACTTAACTTGATAAAAATTGTATTGGAGAATCTTTTAGAATTTGAATACTTTGAATTTGAATTTCATTACGGGCCACTCTCGCAATTGTTTGTTGAGGAGCTATATTGATATGTCCAAGTGGCTTGCATGACTCATGAAGTATGTTGGGGGACCAAATGGTTTTCAGTAGTTTCCCTTTTCTGCCTTGGAATGAATTTTATGTGCTGTTCATCTGAATTCTAGTCGGGCTGCTATGAATTGGGTAATATGGGTTCATTTGATACTAGAGGACCTTGCATACGGTGATTTTGAAGCACTAACTTAGTACAAAAGCACATGAACTTATTTATCAGCCAGATACGACGAGAATCCATCATTCTTTCAGCTTTCTCGCTTATTTTTTTAGTTTTATGCACATCCCAAATTTATGATTTGGCAATCGGAATGGTCTGTAGACGCCCTAAGTTTTCATATGTGCTTTAGACAGATGGATGCTCATAGTCATGTTATATATGCGTTTGGTTATTATTGTTTTAGGCGGCATCTAATTTTTTTCTTTTCAGTTTTAAACATCTTTACTCACTGACGAGAAAGCTTCCTGTCAGGTGAACGAGGCAGCTTTTGTATCAATGGAAGAGAGAGCTTTGTGGAGCACTTTTTCATCATTAAGGAGTAAAATACATCGAGGTTCCCTCTCTCTCTGATAATTACTAGTTTCATATATCGAATTGATTTAGTGATAGAACTGATTCTGACAAATTTGCTTCTTTTATTTTACCTCCCTTGCATCTGTATAGCAGACATGGAAGTGGATGATTTTGTTAAAGAATCTTGCCTCCTAGTGCAACCTTTGGAAGATTTCTTCAATAATGTTTTTGTTATGGTGGTATGAACCCTTCTAATATGAATGTTAAAGCACCTATCCATTTTTTTGCTGCATAGCTCATTTTTGGTGTAAAGATATCTTTTCATATCCACAGAGCTAGGTTTTGTACATAAACCGAGGCAACCAAATGTTCTGTAATTAATATATAGCCTCGAGGTTGATATTCACTGTCACATTTAGAGCTCTAAGTCCTAAGTATTAAACATTTCAAAGGCTTGCAGTCCAGATATTTTCTCCGTTTTCTCTTGTTAATGTTCTCCCATTTTGAAAATACGTACGAAGATGATGGTATGCTCAGTTCACACACATTTCCCATTTCCCATTCATATTCTGCATGCAGGAAGATGAAAGAATCAGAATGAACAGGCTTGCACTCCTACGGCAAATTTCAGACCTTCCGAAGGGAATAGCAGACCTCTCAGTTATGCCAGGTTTCTAGATTCAGTCAATTTCTGTATTTTACTCTGTCCAAGTAAGAGAGGAATGGGACACCAAATATGCAAATTTGTAGCTTATGTGTAGCAGGTCAGAAACACAAGTTCAATTTTGTAAGGCACCTGGTCGTGTTGGCAAGTGGTTACTTTAGTGTTTATCCCCTTTTGAGTCGACATACATTTTTGTTCCCTCTTTATGTCCGTTGGTGGTGTTCCAACTTTCCAAATGAAGAATTTTGCAGAAAAGTAAGCATTATGTCTGCCCCTCGCGACGACAATCAGGTGGGTTTCTAGGTTGTTCGAGTTCTCATATGTTTTGACAACATAATAAATACTTCAATACAAGTCGAATCAAAAGTCAGTTTGACTTCTCAATTTTTAAAAAATTACCTATATAAATAAAGACAACATAAATATAGATATGTTTTAGCTCGAGCGTATGTAATCAATCAACGTTTTATTCTTCTAATCAAATGGTGTCATGCACTCTTAATCGAGATGAGATGCATTGATAGGACTAAAATGCAAAGAAATTTATATGATTTAAATACTTTAGTTTTAATCAGCCAAGACATTCAAATTAGTTCGGGTACGTGTCGTGATATAATTGGGTGACCATGTTGAGGGCTTTGTCCACACTCTCCGGCATCCTGTTAAATATGGGCCGTTAGATTCTTTTTTTGAAAAAGTGGTTTCTGTTTCCATGTTGGCAATAAATATATTATTGGTCCCTTTCGAAACAACCAAATTAATTTACGAACTCATATTTAATACTTTCAGACGCATGTCGGTAACCATATATACTAAATTGGAAAAATTTCGGATTTTTGGAGAGAAAATAAAATTAATGTCACTTTGAAATACAAAGAATATCAATACAACATACAAAAAAACATTTCGAGATAGATACAAATATTTTTTTATGGATATGTTTGAAATAAAAAGAATATACACCGGCGGATCTACTTGTTTGACTTAAGGTCCCCCAAATTTTTTAATTTTTTTTATTATTATATACAATTTTTTTTATACATTATATATAATAATAATAAAACAGTCAAGTCAACTTAATGTTCAAGAATGTCGCTTAGATGGTAAGATACGGGAATGTAGATTATATGGTAAGACACCTGTCTAGTGGTGTTTGGTTTGATTTCTTTGATAACCATCATTTTCAAGTTTGTTTTAAAATTTTCATTTATTGGTCACCCTTGGGTTTAGTGGTGTTAATAATTACTGAATTTTTTATATATTGACGTTAAATTTGAACATCTTTTATGAATTTATAATCTAAATTTTCAAAAAAACTTCACTCATTTTGTTGTATTGAAAAAGATTTTAAAAAATTAGTTAAAAGATAATTTTTGGAATTTCACACTCAAATGTAAACTTTTAGGAAATTAACGCACATACCAAAAAGCGAAACCAGCGAACTCCACTTGAAATTGGTAGCATTGAAAAAGCCACACACTGTCGTTACGTAGTATTCCTGCGGGGCCCCCAAATCTAAAATTTTTTATCTGCACCTTGAATATACAATTACTTTGAAACATATTCTCTTAGTAAAAGATTGTTGGGGAGGTGCCGATGCATGACTTTAAAACAAAGTACAATTGACTTTTATATTCCAATCGTTAAGCCAATTTTATGAAACAATTAAGTTCTCACGTCAAATATTTTATTATTATCGAAAGATATCATATTGTGCTAGCTAGGAGAATCGAAGTCTTTTCAATCTTGGGGGTGAGGTGATATGCACTCGAATCACATGATATACGAATCAATTGTTTCGCCATTGACCATAAACGTACTTTGGCGGTGTTGAAAGTTGCTAGGATATATTAATTGTACGTGACTTAATCATCGCGTTCCTACTGGAAAATGTGCACTCACCTCATGATCCTATGATTTATTTTTCCTGCTATAAAAGCCCACTAAATGCTTCTTGCAAGATCAAAAATCACTAATCCCTAAACACGCCAACCCCACAACAAGTTAAATCAAGTAAAAGATGCTCGATCAATCTCCAAGCCCTCGTGTGCAAGATCACGGCATTTTGTTGACAGTAACTCAGCGGTCAGCATGAGGCTTTCAACTAGTGAATATGTAAGGCAATGCAACTCAACAAATGCAACAATATCTCAAAACTTTAGGCACTCGTTTCTTATTGATACAAAACCCACAAAGAAAACCATATGCATGAGGATTGAAGCTCTACCCAAATTGGAAAAGTACTCCCGTCTTCTCAAGAATTATGTTGAACCAAATTCCTCATCTACCCCGGTGAAGCTTAGCAAGAGGTGGATGGATTACCAAGGAATCAAGAATTGGGAAGGATTGCTCGATCCTCTCGACAATAATCTGAGGTCTGAGATTATCCGTTATGGTAAGTTCGTGGAGGCAGCTTACCGAGCATGTGATATTAATCCTTCATCTTCATCATATGCTACTTGTCGCTACCATAAAAGAAACCTACTCAATGAGTCTGGATTCAAGGAGACTGGATATCAAGTCACCGAGAATCTTACCGTCAATTCTGGGATACAACTTCCACGGTGGATCGAACGAGCCCCAGCTTGGGTGGCCATGCAATCGAGCTGGATCGGATTTGTGGCTGTGTGTCGTGATCAAAATGAGATTTCCAGACTCGGGAGGCGAGACGTGGTCATTGCATTCCGGGGGACGATTACCTGCCTGGAGTGGCTAGAAAATTTTCGGGCAACCTTAACTCCATTGCCACATTATAATTCCAACTCCGAATCTGATTTGGAGCCAATGGTGGCGAGTGGATTCCTGAGTTTGTACACCTCCATCTTCAAAACACGACAGAGTTTACAAAATCTTGTGAGACATGAGATATCAAGAATCCTGGAAAAGTACAAAAACGAGCCATTGAGCTTCACCATCACCGGCCACTCACTCGGGGCAGCGTTGGCCACTCTCGCCGCATACGACATCAAAAAAACCTTCAAAAACTCACCACTTGTCACCGTAATCTCCTTTGCAGGGCCAAGAGTTGGAAACTGGAGCTTCAGGTGTGAGCTGGAGAAACAAGGGACTAAAATACTACGCATAGTCAATTCCGACGACCTGATCACAAAAGTACCTGGATTAGTGGTTGACGACAAAGCACAGACACAGTGTCCTGATAAACTTCTCCAAAGAAACACGACAGCGGGTCTGGGCGGATGGATTGAGAAACTGGCTGAGGACAGCCAGCTAGTATACGCAAACGTCGGCTGCGAGCTGCGGCTGAGCAGCCGAGACTCTCCGTACGTGGAAGGCAACGACATCGGCACATGTCATGATCTTAAAACGTACCTTCATCTGGTTGACGGGTTCGTAGGTTCCAATTGCCCGTTCCGCGCTACCGCAAGAAAAATGATGAACAAAACTTTCGGGAAGAATTATCCCAGTTAAAGTCGGTGCAAACACACAATTATTTTTTACCCCACTGGGTGTATTACAGGTTACACACACAATGGGCATGGATTTTTTCTCTAGTCAACCATGTCCGAGTATTGCTCTACCATTTAGGTGAATTTGACCTTATCCTTTGGAATATTACTCACTCCAAGTGTATATCCAATAATCATATGTCTTATTTACAAATGCATTATTTTGAGTCGTGTTTTTTTATATATATATCAAGCTGGGGTGTGTTTAAAACCCATGATCTCTCCCACATGGATTTGGATTTTCTACTGTATTGAAAACACAGTACCAAGTGTTGTGCATTTTTTACACGAAATGATCACGTGATCATCTCGTTTAATTTGACAATTTTTTAAAATTTATCTTATATGATATGATGTCCACAAGATGATCATATGATCATCTCGTGTAAAAAATGCACAGCATCAAACGTTGTCTTTTCAAATCCAAATCCCTCCCACGTCCACTTTGACCAAAAGGTTGGTGGCAAATATATTTAAAATTTCATATACACGTGGATCGTAACAAACGCGTGCTATTCGTCTGATAAATGAGATAGTAGTAGTAGTCTAAGCATCACTTCGTGTTCTCTTCGTTTTTCTGTATCTGTTAATACACAACACGAACTTAAAAGATGATTTGTGAAAGGGAAATGTTTCTTTCGACTCCCTTTAATTAACAAATGTGACCATTACGAGTTAGGGATCACCGCATGTACTGATCGGGTAAAATTCCAAAGCACAACAAGAACTTGATACTGGAATGCCACATGGCAAAGGTGGATCTCTGATACAATATTAGTACAAGCGCTTTCCTACTATACACAGACAATATATCATCCCCACAAAGCAAAATGGGGTGAATACAGCTGCAAAATTCCATACATTTACGTATTTATAAAAAAAAAAACAAGTCGTGTAAATTACCTGGCCTTTTCTATTGCTATCTTATAACCAACCCCATTAGGAGAAAGGGAAAAAAAGGAGCATAATTTAATCTTAAGCGTTACTTAATGGCATACGAACGGGTGCAAACCGTCTCGAGGGATTCGGTGATTAATGAAGAAAAACTGGTCATGGCTTGAAAAACTCCAGGCAACCCTGTTTGAATGTTGTTCAGTCTCATTGATCGGGTCACCTCGACTGCCTTAGAGTGTTTAAGCATCTCGTCGTCAACCCGCCTCTGGCAAGCTGCAAGTTCTGCTTTTTTATCAGCCAGGGGGTCCCTAGCATCCAAAATGTGTCCGTTATCTGGTCCTGTATCAGGAAGTCCTATGCCAACCATTGAGTAAGAGTGGTAATGTTTTCTGTCTATGTTTCTTAGTGAGGAAGCCTTTTTCTCGAGTTCCTTTAATGTATTTTCTGTGTGTTTCTTGATCTTGAGCTCCTCTATTTGTTCAGGGATATTGAACGAACGGCGTTGACGAAGCTTTTGATGGCTTCGGATGCAACTGTATCTGGGAGTCGGTCGCCTGCAAGTTTCCACTCATCGAAGAAAGCAAAAACCTCTGGTAGCTCCCTATTATTTTCCTCGGTGTGAATGGGGATGACTGATGAGGGTTAGTCTAAACCAGCCATGGAGAGAGCAGACAAAATCACGCTGAAACTTTGGCGAAAGAAACCGGAATGCCAAGTTGATACAGCCGATTCAAGATCACGTGTCGCCTGCTTGTGCAGGTCAGACGTTGGTGCTACAATGGAACCTACAGAATTACCTAATTAAGACAGACCCATGTTCAACGTACATGATTTAATGTTAATTGGATCACCTTGTAATTGATGAATAGGTCGAAACGTGGTAAGTGAAATTTGCCCGAGTCGAAAATTTTCATTATAATCAGTTTTATTTTTAGGTAATGACAGGCACACACGAGCTGGAAACTAAAAGACAGGTCTTTTGGAAGCAGGCCCACACATCATGTTCTAAGTTGAAATCCTAAAGATGATTCCAGGCTGTACTTATCACTCCTCAAACAAATAGAATTCAGAGTATTTTTCATTTCATACAAAGGCTTATCGATATGCTAAGACAACCAATATGGCGCCGCCGCCGCCGCCCACTAAAAAGGCACATGTTGCAAGTCTATATAATCTTTCTTCTAGATTTTTCAAGGCACGGTTTGGTCATTTCATTACTAGAAATGCAATCAAGAAAAGGGATCGCTTTATGAAATTGATAGCTGTGGCGTCTATGAAACAACAAAACAAGATCCAAGGATTAGTCGAAAATGGTTAATATTGAGATGCAGATCCATTGCCTTCACTTCTTGATATAATTTATTTTCCCACTGATAAGAGTCGTTCCAAGGTGGAGCAAAGACTCATTGGACCAACAGATTGGTCTATTGAATTGGGTTCGAACCGGTATTTAACTGCCAATGGAGGCTTCGAAGTCCAGCTTGAACTCAGATTACTCAACATTCCACTGGAATGATAGACTGTCTCTGTAAGAGAAAACAAAAACAATTAAAATTAACCAAGAAGCAACTTCCTAGTACATGCCACAATAGTGATTCAAAGATATATGTGAATCGTTTAGCATTGACTGGTAAGATCAAGAGTCCAACTGATAACTAATCTAAAAAAATATTCGTGGGAAAAAAGACAGCAGTTTTGGGACAAATTAGAATCTCCTGAGAATAGCATAGAATCAGCTATATTTCACTTCAAGAAACAGAACAATCGCTTGAGAATTATATATATTAAAAAGAAAAGGAAATCTTGGACCAAGAATCCAATAGGCAATAGCTATGCTTACTTTTCAGTTGTTTGAAGCTACGATCAAGCTGATCTCTCCCGGTCTCTGTAGATTTCTACTCCAACGATGTTCATTCAAATACCCTTTGGGATATCAGAAAGGGCACAAACTTTCAAGCCATTTTTGTGAAAACTATTTTTTCCCGAAGATGAACTTATGTTTTAAAAAAACAATTTATTTTCATTCGCACATTCTCCTTTACAAATATTGTAAGATCCGAAATTGGCAAAAATTTGTGTGAGATGCTCTCACAGGTCGTATTTTGTTAGACGGATTTTTTAGTTGGATCATCCATTAAAAAATATTACTTTTTGTGCTAGGAGTATTATTTTTTATTGTGAATATCGGTAGGGTTAACCCGTTTCACGGATAAAAATTCGTGAGACCGTCTCATAAAAGACCTACTGTCCAAAATAATTCTATTAACTGTATATACTATCACGCACTTTTAGATTTCAAATATAATCATATAATATTTAGAAGATTTAAATAATCCGATACATTCTGATCACTTAATATGATTGAAAGGATAATTAAATTAGAACCCCAGTTAATTAATTAATTGAAAATTCCAAAGAATTAACTGTTAGTATTTGATCAGTTTGCCAGGATATATTTCAAATGAAATTAATTTTGCGTGAAATTTCAGTCTTTTAAAATACTAATATGATGCACGTACGTTGCACGTAATATCAATTATATTAAAAAAATTTGATTTTCTAAAAAACAATTTGAATAATTTTGTTATTTATCTAGGTTTAATTTTTTTTATCTTATTAGACGATTTATAAGAACTTATATAACTTACTTTCAAAATTGTTTCACAAATTAAAATTCAAGCAGTTGATTTTATGTTATATAATAAATTGTAATGAACATAATATATAGAACAAAATGAACTGAAACAATATTTTTAAAAAAAATTATATATTCAAACACCATATATAAAGCATAATAACCTAAAAATCAACCAAATTATGGATTTTATCAATGTCATAATCTGCAAAAGCGAAGCATACTAAAAACAAATAATTATCAATTTAAAATCACTGTGACTAACTCATAAAAATAATATTAAAACAAATTAAATAGTAATATTGATAGTAAAATATAACTCATAATATTTAATTTAACCTCCTAAAGAATTTTTTTACTTTTTATTTTTACAATTTTGTATCATAGATAATAAATTTTTTATATCGATCTTTCATAGACTAACATTTATGACTATTAATTTCTTGTTAAATAAGTTTTAAAATAATAAATAAATAACATATGTAAAGAAATGCACATTCAAATAAGATTATATCATAAATATCAAATAAACTCATATAATAATTATTAAATATAGATTTTAAACTATTGGTATGATTTTCATCATTAAAATGTGAAATATAACAAAAAAATAAATAAATTTTCATAAACAAATATTATTTTTGTATCTATTGAATTAATTAGATTGATTTCAAAATAACTAAATAAAGATATTAAATATCATATGTAAAAATTATAATACATTGACAAATGCTAATCAATTATCATTATAATTATATTTATTATAAGGATTATATCATATATTATTTTTACAGTAGAAAATAACTTAGAATCTTTTTATTTCTCATTAAATCTCTTTTCATGAATTACATATTCAAAATTTTGATTGATGATTGATTTTATAAGTAATACATGTAATTTTTTAGTTATACAATTTAATAAAATAATTATGGCTATAACATATATATTCGTTATAGATGATTTTTTTCATATTTTTTTGAAATCGTACTATCTTTTAAAATTAAAATTAAACTCTTTACTTTCTATTATTTGTTAAAAAATCCATAAAATATGTTAGTTATTCTAATATTGCACATATAGTTATAAATTTTTCATATATCTTTTTGTGATACTATAATTTATTACTTAACTAGAAATTTCACTTAAAATATAATTACAAAATTACAATAAAATCATTGGAAAAAAATGTAGTGAGAAAATTAAAAGGACAAAACACGTAAATGTAGTATAAAGATGATCTATTTGATAAAATTAATATATGAGTTACATCCTATTATTGAAGTGTGTATAGAAGGTTAATTTTGTCATTGCACAATTGGAAAACAATGTCATTTATCCGCACTTTTATAGGTATATAGATTAAATAAAATCTTAAAAAATCATGGTTTCTTTTCTTTTCAAGTAGCTAATAAGTTTGTTAAACATCTCAAATTATTTTTTAATCACACATATAAGATCCTTAAACTAGTCAATGTGCACAACATGGGAATCAATTTGAGAAGTGGAATATACAAGTTGAATCAAGTCATAAAGTGCTTCCGGAACCCAAGTTGAGAAATCAAATCCTTGCAGCAAAAGGAAAGGCCAAAATCCTCATTGACAAAACGAGGACAAAAAATGTTGGCGAGTATCAGATCAACCAAATACTCACATGATCCAAGGTTTATGATACACCTGGAGTATCATAGTGTAAGCCCGGTCTCCCAGATACTATAAATAAGATCACTAACCAGTAACCACATTGCATTCCTATTCATTCATCTCCCAAAGTACTTTCCGAATCAATTTTTTAACCTGAAACAAAATAAAATCAATAAATACTCATATACAAATATAAAAGCAATGTAACTAGTTCAAATTAAATAATGCTCTTTCCGTCTAGTATGCATAGGTTTACCGATTTATAATCGATCTGACCGTTCTTGACCTGTTTGGATCTTCTTTACCGTTAAAATGGTTTTTAAGCGTGTTCTAATAGGACCATAACCGATTCTCACTCGAACCGTGTGCTCAATCTGGTTCTAATAATACTTGTTTGTTGACTTACCAGACTACTGAAGTAAGTCTAAAAGTTTATTCAATACATACAAAAGTTGAGGTTTTAAGTTTCATCGTGGTTTATGGAAAAAAAAAGAAGAAAAACAATTATTGAAAAAAATGCGATAAAATATTGATCCTAACCAAAAACTAAATAAAGATCCTTTTAGTTAAAAAAATTAAAGAATTGATGTTTTGTTTTGCATAATATATAGTTGTGCAAATTTTGCTTTCTGAAAATTTCAAGTTTAATATCCATTTTGATTAGTCTCACGTCCATCGAAATAAACAAATAAAGATCCTTTTATAAAAGAGAACCATTCATCGTCGGAATTTGCATTCTATTGCTTGCATCCCAAATCCTACGAAAAAAAAAAGATCCGTAAATCGGAGAATCTCCTCTCCAAAATCTCTAAAATCTAGGCGCAGATGCTCCGGATAGCTTGCCATTAGTAAGTTGGATCAGCGGAACCTGTAGAAATGGACATTGAACAAAGGCAAGCAGAGCTCATAGATTACTTTGTGAAGCAGGCGGCTAGTCTCAAGGGCTCGGAGCTCGTTGATGTTATCGTTGAGGCCACTTCTCATCCATCATTGTTTGCTTTTTCCGAAATTCTCTCGGTTCCGACCGTCATTGAGGTATACCTTGCGGATTCGTGTATTTTTCTTCTTGATTGATGTATTGATTATATGTAGTGTTGCGAGTTGGAATGGAATGTTTTTCGATTTGTCGTATGATCGGTCAAACTGTTGGATTTCGGAGTTTGGCTTGTGATTTTTAGCGAATTCTTTCTGTATTAAGTTTTGGGATTAAAGATTGTGCGTTTGTTTCTCATGGTCTACACTTCTGGGCTAATGATCTCGTCTAGAGGGTATCTGTAGCACCATGCTTCTTAATTTTCTTGGAATGGTCTTCAGGTTCTAAGTTTGCTACATAGGGGGATTAATAATAGGAGTCAAAATGGAAGATAGAGTTTTCGTGCCCAGGCCTTTTGAGTCAACTCCTTTTCTATTGTTAAAACTCTTAAGGCCTTGGTTTTTCTTGATTGATGTTTCTTAACGGTTGAATTGAAGTGCAGCTTGAAGGAACTGGTAATAGTATATATCGTGAATTGCTCCGGATGTATGCGTATGGTACATGGAGTGAATACAAGAGTAAGCATTTAGTCTTTTGAATTCTCAATTTGTCCTAATTTCATCTACAGAGTTGCCTAATCTTTATTCAGTTTTGTTTTTTGGTTTGTCTTGATGAAAGTTTCCAGGATGAAACTGTCTGGGTTTATTTTGGCTGAATCACCTTCTCTACTTTAATAATTGATTAAGTTTCATGGAACCTTGCATTCTACATAGCTATTGATGCCTGTATTGCATTTGCAAAAGAAATTTTACCTTCTGCAGTTGCAATTTGATTCTTGGAAATAGATCGTCGGGTATTTATGGGCAATAAGAATCATTCTTGTTGTATTAGCAATATTTATATCTTTTACAGATAGGCAGTCATAACGTGTATTGACTTAAAGCAATGGTAGCTCTATTTATACCTTTTTCAAGGGAGTTTCTCCTCTTCGTGGACGACTTTTACAGATAATTATGTCATGCAGGTGACTCACATCGTCTTCCACAATTAGTTCCTGATCAAGTCCTAAAGCTGAAGCAGCTGACTGTGCTTACTTTGGCTGAGACAAACAAGGTAGGATCCATGAAACCTTTTTTAGGTGTGCTCGAGTGACCGTAAACGATGCAGGAGATTACGTCCTCACTTGATCTGTCCCTTGTTTTGTCATGGTGGAGACTTTACTCTTTAAGTTGAAAAATATGTGTTTCTTGTTTGAATTTGAAATGAGCAAGTATATTTGATGTATCTAGAATCTAGATGCAAAAGTGTTCATGCAGATGTACCTGTCTCCTTTATTTTCTCTCAAGGTTAAATTTATAAGACAGATGAGAAGTTTATGTGGCATCTATGATGCCATCCCTGTTTTGTAATTACACTTGTATGCTTATTTTAAATTACATTTTTTTACTACATGCTACATCACTTTGAAGTTTAAGTTTATTGGAGGCAGTTCAACTTTTCCTTTAATGAAAATTGATTTGCCCAGGTATTGCCATATGATACATTGATGCAGGAGCTGGATGTCACTAATGTTCGGGGGTTGGAAGATTTCCTCATTAGCGGCTGCATGTATGTGGTAAGTTTCTGCTTTTCATCTCTGACTAGCTACTTCGCCCTTAATGTCACATCTATCAAGACAACGGACTTGCAGTGAAAGATAACATTTCATTGCACGGGTTGGTCTGCTGTGTTTTTTATTCCTTAGTACAGATTTGACCTTGTTCTTGTTCGTTCTTCTGACATTTGAAACTTTTATGTTCTGTACACAAAAAGGTATGGGATCTTGGCAATATGATATAAAGAGATATTCACTTGAAGACGTTTCAAAGATAAATAAGCTAATTTTGTTCTTACTCTTATGGACAGGGAATAATAAGAGGAAAGCTTGATCAGTTGCGGAGATGCTTTGAGGTCTTGATTTATTTTTGTCAGTCGTACGAACTTCTCCATGTTTGACAACAATTGGCTTCTAACTTAGGCTTTCTTCAAGCTCGTAGGTACAATTTGCTGCAGGGAGGGATCTCAGACCTGAACAGTTGAGTAGTATGAACGAAGCGCTAGCGAATTGGTAATATCTCTTCCTGATTAATTTTATTTATGACTGCTATCTTTGACATGTCCCTCTCCGAAGGTTCTTGCTATGCGCAGAGAAACTGAAATAAAAACCATTCAAGCATGAAAATGATAAAGTTTATGATAATTATATAGCTTTTTTTTTTGTTTTTTTTTTAACTTCGCCTAAGGCTGGAGGTTGATACGAATTAGAACTCCTAAACTACTGGTGCGTCCTTTTGAAACTTGCCTCTGTCGCTTGACATCGTTGCACACCTTTAGATGTTTTATTGCCTTTCTCGGGTTTCCAGGAAGCGAAGTTATGCAAGAGATGCCTTGTGTTCAAATTCCTACGTGCGTCCCCTGTTTCAACTTTTTCCGCTCGCTCCATCCTAGCCAAGATTACTTTTCACCGTACTCAAATAATCTTGCAAATGAAATCTGGTAGTTGATATGTTTGTACAAGTCTGATTTAGCAGAAGCCGTCTGCAGCTTGTTTTATCGTGTTATATTACACATTTTATGTTGCACGATACATCTAGCATGATTCTCATTTTATATGTTTCTTATCGTTTTTTCTCATGTTGTTTTTTCCTTCTAGTTAGATTTATTTATGCAAATCTTGGTTTATAATTTCTTAGGTTGTCAACATCAGACAATCTTCTTGTTTCCATTCAAGAAAAATCAAATGGGCAGATTCCATGAGTAAAATAGACAAGAAGCATAGAAAGGAAGTTGATGAAAGAGTGGAAGAAGTGAAAAAGGCACAATCTGCAAAGGTCAGATCAACTTTCCTCTGGTAAAGAAACGATATTTTCTGTTTCAAAGAGTCATTCGTTTAATTCCATGTCTTCCTGGCTATCAGTAGAGATATTGTGAGGCAGCTTTGCACATTATAGTGGCCAACTTGAATGCTGTGTAACCTGAAAATTTTAACAAGAAGAAGTTGTACTAAGATTGATTTATGGATCTGTCCGAAGTTTTCAGTTATTTAATGGAGCCTTAATACTTTCTGCTACTGGTTATCCACTCTAAGGTGTTATAGACAAATCTGACTATTTACTTGTTTGTCTCTAAAGAACAATTTTTATAAAAATAATTTTGTATATTAAGTTGGCGACTAACCTTTCTGAATGCTGAATACATCTTCAAAGTTTTTATAGAAAATGTTTTGGCATGACCTATCCTCAGATTCGTACTGTTTAGAATTTATGTGATATGTTGATGTGTGGCAAGTGCGAGTTTAAGATCTAGACATGTTGGTCGATATGTCTTACTTACATTGTGGCAGAAGTTACAAAATGTAAGCAGGCCTACATTGATCTCCGAGGGCATGAAGAGATCTTTTCTGAACTCTCGGTGGAGTGATGGATTATGAGGAAGATCGCAGCCGACCAAAGAGGTAGCATTTGAGATCCTGACCTCCGAATTTAGCATTCAAGTACAAAATGTCCTACACTCATAACTTCTTGTGCTGTTTCTTTTAACCTTCTCTAATACTTTCTCGCACAAGAAGCTTGTATCAACGCTACATTTTCTCCACTCCACTTCAGCCACGATGCCTATTTCAAATTTATTGAATGTTGTGTTGAAATAAATATATTGTGGCACAGGGATAGCAGTGAAGGAAAATTATAATATTTTAAGAATCAAGCACTTCTCTTGAGTTTCAATATACATCTGATGTGTCTCCTTGTCTCACTCGAGAATAATGTACAGGAGACGACATCCTCTAGGTTGAGGAGATATGATTTAACCTGGACCACAGGATGAACTGGTCAGGCAATTAAGTCGGCCATTTCCTTATTCAGAATCATGGTAGCAAAACATCTGGATCGCTGCTGCTCTAGAAGACGAGACGACCTTTCTGCACTGACTTTTTGTTGACTATGTGCTGATAGCATTAGCTTAGATCGGGCTCGTGTAATTTATATTTTTTTATTTGACGAGGAACGGATGTAGATTTGTGATGCGAGTAAATGTCACCATTCAACTTTTTTATGAAAATTGGTGGTAATGCATATTCTCGCTGCGTGGACAGAGCTGCGGCGAGTCATCAGGAATATCATCTGTAGAATTGGTTATTTATCTATTAGATTCATACACCGAGTCAATGCGCTTTGTTTGTCCCTTAACAGGGCATATGGTGAATATTCAATCGTTGTCTTAGGTGATGCAAGACTCAGTGCAACACTCTATTTGCTCGGCAATTTTTTTAGTTAATGTCATTTAGCGTAGCATATATTTTTTAATATCTTACCTACAAAATTCCTCCGGGCCAGTATCTTCAGGTTGAAAACCATGAAGTAAATGTCTACTTTAATTTGGGGTCGATAAAGCGTGATTGGCTCCACGTTTTTTAATATCTTACATACAAAATTCCACACTTTGCCGGAAGGCTCTGCGCCACCTCATCCTTCAAGTCCGCATGCCTGTTGGCGGCAGCTTTCACGCAGCTGCAACATCTTTTCTCCGCCGCCGTTCGTGCCATTTCTTTTATGGCTTTCACCCCCTCACAGCACGCTGGAGATGGACCATCTCCGCCGCATCCGGTGAGGTAAGTGATATCCTTATTTTTATGAAAAAAATAAAATAATGAAATAAAAATATAAACATAATAATTGTTGGAAAAAAGTTGATGAAAAATAAATTATTCCAATATAACTACACTATATTAAAATCTAATATGTAATATTATATTTTTATAATAAAATTTAGTAGACATTCATTTTATAAAGAATCTAACTGTAACGGTAAGGACCGTGTATCATATTATCGTAAATCCTATGATAATTATCGATAATTTATGAAATTGTCATGTGATTATGTATATGTTGTATAGCATGACCATGAAAATGAGAAAATAAGTGTTGATAATGAAATATCGTACTAGATATTGATTAATTAACAGAATTGAAGTTGTAAGAGCTCGACTGGAGAAGCCGGACGCCAATACAATACAAAACCAATATTTTGGACAGAACATCTGGCGCCCGAGCGATAGAAGATGACCGCCCGAGCGCCAGTGTAGAATATGTTAGTGCTCGGACAGAACGTTCCGCGCCCGAGCGGTAGTTTTTGACCGCCCGAGCGCGGTGCAATTGACACTCGGGGACAGAATGTCTCGCGCTCGGGCGCGAGAATTTTACTGCCCGAGCGCGAGAGCGGTGGAGATAAGAATGAGTCTTTTGATTCATTTCTTCTTCATTCCTCATTTAGCAACTTCGAAAAAAGAAATAAATTGATTTCTATCGTCCGAAATCACTTTGAAACGTTGTCCAAACGCGAAACAAATTATAGATTCGGAATCTTCGCGTCGAGAGCTTCTTTTTGAGGTAAATTTCTTTTAGTTTCAGCAGCTCTAAATATTAAAGTGCTGAAATAGCATGTATTTGAAGTCGAGATTTCTATATATGGTAGAATAACCGACAAGAAACTCGTATTCGAAGTCGGAATCGAATTATGTTATGATTTCGATTTGACATGAATTTTCAAAGTTTCAAAAGACATTTGAAACTTATATTGTTGATTTTGACTGATGTTATTGATTGAAATAAATATGTTATTGATGTAGATAGATTGTTATACTGATATCTTCAAGCTACATCAACTGGAACGAAGAATTGAGGTATGTTGCGATCGGATAACATACGACAGATATCTGTATCATATGATATATGTTTGATTGAATTGATTGGAAATATGTGTCTATATGCCTTATGTGATGACTTGATGTGGCATACATGACATTGTGATTGGAATATCGATGTATAAAATAAATATTTTGTTAACACAATCGTTTGATGCATACATCGATACATGACATGCACGTTGAGCTATGATCCTTGGATATCCTGATATGATTTGATTGGATTCTGGGGTTTGTGAACACAATGCTATGTTTGGTATTATATGACCCTTAAAGCATAGTCATTTGTGGCCCCGACGATTGATTGAGATTTGGGATTTGATGGCGCTTTGTCGACGCTACCATACGAGTATCCCTGATTGAGACCGGTGTGCCAGCTCGAGCATTGATTTGATAGCGATTCGATTGATTCTGACATGTGCTCAGTGGATGGACATTTGACCTGATACCTCCACGACATACATGCATTGCATATCATATATCATCGTTTAGATATCTATTGTATATATGATGGTTGTTCCATACGGAGCTTTGCACACCCCCAAGGGGGCTGTTGTTGTCTTTGTGTGTGGACAATGGCAGGTACTCCAGGATATCAGGAGGCAGGAGAGGGTACTTCTGGAGGGAGTCACAGTTTGAGTTGAGGTTTTATGTTTTGTTTCGAGTATATATATGTATCTAAATACCGGGGCATGTCCCGAAGATATGAGTTGTTTGTATGTGATTGGTTTTGATTATGTGTGGGCGAGTTTTATGATATGGGATTAAATACTATTTTTAGTATTCAAATTATAGAAGAGATATTTTGGGCTCATTGTAAAGAAAATTTAAACTCGTTTTCCGCTGTAATCAATTAACCCTAATCAAATTGTATTGTAATAACGATTAGGAGCTAAGGGCCCCACACTGAGTGGTAAGGTATCTTGCCATTCCATTTTGAAATCCATCACTATCGCACGTAACATATCTTCTAACGTTTGAATCGTACGCTCGGTTTGGCCATCAGTTTGAGGATGATAAGCAGTACTCATAGCCAAACGCGTACCCATAGCTTCTTGGAAACTGCTCCAGAATTTAGAAGTAAATCTAGGATCACGATCAGATACAATCGAGACTGGAACTGGAACACCGTGCAGTCTCAAAATATTCTCGATGTATAAATGAGTCATTCTCTTATAAAAATAGCTTTTGAACGAGTATTGGTAAGACACCTTTTGAAGCTCTATATGGGAGACGATGTAGATAACCGTTATTCTGGGATGAAATTGGTGAGAGACAAATGACTGGACCTGAAATGATACATGAAATGAATGATAAGGTCCAGTTGATTCGACAGCGAATGAAAGCTGCTCAGGATCGTCAAACAAGTTATGCGAATAAACGAAGACGACCCTTGGAATTCCAGAAAGGTGACAAAGTATTTTTGAAAATATCTCCCTTTAGAGGCACTGTTAGATTTGGCATGCGAGGTAAATTATCTCCTCGTTATGTTGGTCCATACGAGATTCTTGATCGAATTGGTGATCTTGCTTATCTGTTGGCATTGCCACCAGCTTTATCTGTCATTCACGATGTATTTCATGTTTCTATGCTGAGGAAATATGAACCAGATCCATCACATGTACTTGCACCTGATGAAGTTGAACTTGATCCTTCTCTTTCCTATGTCGAACAACCTGTTCGCATTATGGATCGAAAGGAGAAGATATTGCGTAATAAATCGATTCCTTTAGTTCGAGTACAATGGACACGGCATGGTGTGGAAGAGTCGACGTGGGAGTTGGAAAGCAAGATGCGAGAATCATATCCGCACTTGTTTGATGTTGTTCCACCTGTCCCGTTGTATTCAATGTATACTGATCCGTTTACTGATTTTAGTTTTGATATGTACTATAACTGGTGACATATATATATGTTTGTCAATGTTATGTATATAGAGATATTTGAGATTTCGAGGACGAAATCTTTTAAATGGGGGAGAAATGTAAGGACCGTGTATCGTATTATCGTAAATCCTATGATGATTATCGATAATTTATGAAATTATCATGTGATTAGGTATATGATGTATAGCATGACCATGAAAATGAGAAAATAAGTGTTGATAATGAAATAGCGTACTAGATATTGATTAATTAACAGAATTGAAGTTGTAAGAGCTCGAGTGGAGAAGCCGGACGCCAATACAATACAAAACCAATATTTTGGAAAGAACATCTGGCGCCCGAGCGGTAGAAAATGACCGCCCGAGCGCCAGTGTGGGGACCCGGACGCTAATCAATTCTTAATCGTCATCAGGATCAATGTACTAATCAGGTAATTAGGGTCATACAATTTTTTTCTTTTTAATGCGGAATGTAGTGAAATCAAACTAATATACAACTCAGTATAAAATAAAGTACAAGTCCTGTACCGTCTACAAATCAGTAAAAACTAAGGTTCAATATCTAATTATCAAGTGTCAAAACCCTATATACATCAAAGTCCGAAGTCTCCACTCTATCACGATCTCCCCTCATCTCCTGGACCCTGATCATGTCCCACCTGTTGTCATGTACACATACAAACAAGACAACAGCCGGATAATTCCGGTGAGAATATAATCCCAGTATAAATCAACGAACATGCAATCATATAATCAATATAAAGCATGAAGCAGACATCAGATATATATCAAACTATCAATCCTACTCGTGACTCCACGACTCAGACTAGACTCAATCCTAGTCTAGGGATCCCGGTTTCCAGACGTTAGCATTCCTATATCGAATTCAGTAATAGAAGAAACTCCAATTCTATTCAATCGATATAACCAAACATCCGGTGTCTTGACCTATCCGTCACAGACTGTGGCACTATCGCCAATTCACTATCTTGTGACATCGTGCAATGTGCCCGTGGCGATCCCACCACTATCAGGCACTTCTGTCACAAGATCACTCGTCTAATACTCGTCTAATACATGCTTCCTATAAATCAATAGAACAGCATATAAAATCAAATCAAGGCATATAACAACAATAAGTATGTGATTTAGGGAAACTCAAGTATATCCTACTTGAGCCGATCTCCCAATACCACATTGACTTATACCTTTCGTTTGTAGTCTCGGTCTGAAGCAATATCAGTTCTGAACTCAAGTCTGTCTCTGTAAATCTGAAACGATATATCGAGAATAATAATATCAATCTTCCATTCTCAATTCAATACTGAATCTGATCAATTTGACTCTAATTCAAAATCAACGGCATAACGGCACAATCCCGATAACTCCGTCAATACAATATCAACATATATCAATTACAAATCATAACTCATATCCGCTACAATCTGTAATCAATCAATAATCCAAATCTGTTCAATTTCAATCGATAAAATCAGAAAATCATAACAATTCCAAAATCAACTTGTTCTTCGATTTGACTTCGATTCTACGATGTCTAGTATTCTCAGAACACATAATAATGATCAAATAATAATTCCTCCAATATCATAATTTTTGAATCATGATAAAACATAATAAAACTTACGTCCTTTTGAAGCTATTGACGAGAGGATCACAGAACTGTGCTCGGATCGAAAATCTGAAGGCCGGATCTTTCAAAATCACAATTCTAGTATATAAAGAACTTGAAGGGATTCTATGGAAATTTTGCTCGGTTGTTGCTGTTGAAAGTATGAAAAAATGAAAGCAATTATATATCCAATTACATGGTGGAGACAAGTGTCCCACTCAATCCATAATTGCAATTTAGCCCCTGAAATCTTCACTATTTGCAATTTGGTCCTCAATAACTCTTTTTAATTCCATTGCAATCCTAATTAATTACAAAACCATGGAATCTAATTCATCATTCCAAAATTCGTAAATTAAATAATTTCGGATTAAAATGATATAATCTTGGGCCTTACAATTCTCCCACTCTGAGACATGATTTCGTCCTCGAAATCTCAAGCAATCATATCACAGGCAATCAAATCAGAAATAACAGAAACTGAAATAGGTAACTCACATCAGTGGAATAACTCTGGGAATTTCTGTCTCATATCTGATTCAGTCTCCCAAGTAGCTTTTTCAATGCCGTGACGACTCCATTGAATTTTCATAAGTGGAATAGTCTTCGTTCTGAGTTGCTTTTATTTACGATCGAGAATCTGAATCGGTTTCTCAACATAACTCAGACTTTCATCAACTTCGGCCTCGTCTGTCTGAATAATATGAGAATCATCAGGGAGATACTTCCGTAATATAGATACATGAAAGACATCATGTATTCCAGATAAAAAAGGCGGTAATGCGAGTCGATATGCACGATCTCCTATCTTCTCGAGAATCTCGTACGGCCCAATATATCGTGGAGATAGCTTCCATTTCTTGCCAAATCTGACAACTCCTCTGAAAGGTAAATCTTTAAAAATACTCGGTCTCCTGCCTCAAATACCAACGGTCTACGTCGAACATTGGCATATTTAGCTTGTCTGTCCTGAGATGTCTTCATTCTCTTCTGAATCAGCTTCACTTTTTCTGTCATATCTCTAATCATATTAGGTCCAAACTCAAGTACCTCAGAGATATCCTCTCAATACAGAGGGGATCTGCACTTCTTACCGTACAATGCTTCAAACGGAGCCATCTCAATACTCGTCTAATAGCTGTTATTGTACGAAAACTCACAAAGTGGCAATGCATCTTGCCAACTAGTTCTAAAATCAAGCACTACAGCTCTCAGCATATCTTCCAGTGTCTGGATAGTCCACTCTGACTGTCCGTCGGTCTGTAGATGATATGCGGTACTCAGATGTAACTTCGTAGCTAGAGCCTGCTGCAAACTCTGCCAAAAGTATGAAGTAAACCGAGGATCACGGTCTAATACAATCGACTTTGGCACTCCGTGCAATCTGACCACTTCTCTGACATAGATTTCGGTCATTTGGTCATATCTGCACGCCATCTAATACGAAATGAAGCATGCTGATTTGGTCAATCTGTCAATCACGACTCAAATTGCATCACAACCTCTGAAGGAACGTGGTAACTGCGTCACGAAGTCCATGGAAATGTGATCCCATTTCTATTCAGGAATCGATAAACTCTGCAACAATCCTCCTGGTTTCTTTCTTTCAGCCTTCACCTATTGGCAATTCATACATTTCAATACAGACTCTGTCATATCTGAGCTCATCTGTTTCTACCAAAATCGATCTTTTCAATTTATCATACATTTTCCTACCATCAGGATAAATGCTAAATCAATTACTGTACATATCTGACACTACCTGTTGTTTCAAATCCGACACATATGGCACAATCAATCAGTTGTTCATATACAATTCAGTATCACATACCTGATATTCTGATCGATGCCCTGCTCTGACTATCGATATCGAGTTCTGTACATTCTGATCAACTTCCTGAACGGCTTTAATTCTCAAAATCAGTTCTGATTCGGCTTGCACAATATCGAGTCTCAACTGTTTGCAATCTGTCTCAAATACCGATTCAGAAAAATAACAATTCTCAATCAGATTCAACACAACAGTCATATACAATAGCCTGCAACCTCATTCAACTGCAAATATCTGACGCTGTCGTTAATCTCGGCCAACTAATCACGGCCTCACTGTACTCAAATCAACAGATATATCGTCTTCCGATGTCACATACTCTGAATATAATCTGTCTCAGTCCAGATTCACATCTCAGCAGTTTCTGTATATCACATCTCAGTTCTCAGAATATTCAACAAAATCAATCATATTCTTCCAATATATCAGAATATCACAGCTAACACAAGCATATAATCATCAAAATATTTCTGAATACAGAGTTAATCAACTCATAAACATAGCTGATACATCCCAACGATAAACACTCAATCAGAGGTAACTCTTGGCCAGTAATCTTCAAACTGATTTTTCAATTCTTTCAGTTCTATCGGTTCCATTCTGTACAAAGTTCTAAAGAAAAGAAACTTTACCTGGTATCAAGTCAAGGCGGACATCAATCTCCCTGACTGAAGGCAAACCCGGAATATCATCTGGAAACAATAGCAACACTCATGCCATTGGTAAATCAGCCAAGAATAGACTCGATTTCAGTAAATCAACTGAGTACATAAGGAGTCCCTCCGCTCTTTTCGATAATCATCGAGTCAGAAATAATACGGATGTCAAAGGAATTCTAAATCTAGATTACTTACCGTACAATGTTCACTCTTCAGCCACGTCAGGTCCGAATCTTACCATCTTCTAGGATCGGTCTGTAGTAGCTCTGTACTTGGTCAACATATCATATCAATGATGCGGTCAGAATCAGACAACACAAGTACAACACAGCCTAACTCAATCTCATTCTTATCTTACTGCAGTATACAATATTTCACAGAATTCACTGATATCAAAACTCTTCCTAAAAGGTAAAGATATAACAACTACCGCAGACAATGACTCAACAGATAAAGCATACATCAATGCAATTCTTTCATAAATCGGGGGTAGGATATATGAATGTCTCTCAATACATACGCGTAATAATCATAAAAGAATAAGTACCTGCTACTATATCGTCAAGTGCATCCAGGATCTGTTCCTCTGTCACTACCACCAGATGCTTCTGCTCCCTGGAATCTTCGGGAACCTCTCTGTGAACATACTCTCGCAAAATGTCCGGATCGTTTGCAGATATGGCAACTACCAAATACTCCTTGGCATTGCTCAGTGGAATGTCTTCCTCCGCAGATTCTGCAATAAACCCCAGTATAACTCTGACTCGAACTACTGGAGCTAGAAAGACTGCTGCCTAACTTCTTAAACTGCTTCTTTCGGGCTTTCAAATCGTCTTTCTTCCCACCACTGCTACTACCAGTCTCAAATCCGAGTCTCGATGCTAGAGGCGCAAACGAAGCTCCATTCTGTCTCATCAGACTGGCTTCAGCTCTCTTGGCTCTACCCAGAGCATCAGCAAAAGTATAGGGTCGGCCTGTGTTCACCAAGGTCAGTATTTCAGGATTCAATCCCTTAACAAACTGATCAGTCACAGCTTCATCATTCCCGGTCACGTGAGGTGCAAAACGTAGCAAGGTAGAAAATTGAGCAACATATTCTTCAATGCTTAGCTGACCCTGTCTCAGATTTTCAAATTCTACCCTCTTATCTTCTTGGTACGAACTTGGGAAAACCCTTTTATAGAACTCAACTTTGAAGATTTTCCAAGTAATCATTGTACCACTCTGTTCCAAGGCTTCTTTGGTTGCAATCCACCAACTTCTTGCGACTTCCTGTAACTGATGTCCAATCAGTTTGAGTCTACGTTCATCTGGATACTCAAGTGAATTAAACAGTATCTCTATATCATCCAGCCAATCCTCACAATCAACAGTCGTCTCAGTGCCCTTCAAAATCGGCGGTTGGAATGACTGAAACCTCCTCAACTGTACTTCTATCGGAGTTTCTAATACATCCATCTGATCAATCAATATACTTCCCTGTGCTTGGATTCTTTGAGGAGCTAATCTAATTATCACAAGGATTAGTGACCAGATACCACAACTTGTTTCAAGTTTCAGTCCTCCTCTGATCATCTTACAGCTTATCAAGAATCGGTTCTGATTCAACCTCAATAATGCATATTACTATATGAAATCCGATAAATCAAGTAACATGTATCAACAAGCAATAAATCATGCTAGCAATCACATGCAAGAAAAGAAAATTCATTCTACCCCGCTCACTAGCTTCTATCTCAGTCTAAAGGATCTATGGCTCTGATACCACCTGTTGTGGGGACCCGGACGCTAATCAATTTTTAATCGTCATCAGGATCAATTTACTAATCAGATAATTAGGGTCATACATTTTTTTTCTTTTTAATGCGGAATGTAGTGAAATCAAACTAATATACAACTCAGTATAAAATAAAGTACAAGTCCTGTACCGTCTACAAATCAGTAAAAACTAAGGTTCAATATCTAATTATCAAGTGTCAAAACCCTATATACATCAAAGTCCGAAGTCTCCACTCTATCACGATCTCTCCTCATCTCCTGGACCCTGATCTTGTCCCACCTGTTGTCATGTACACATACAAACAAGACAACAGCCGGATAATTCCGGTGAGAATATAATCTCAGTATAAATCAACGAACATGCAATCATATAATCAATATAAAGCATGAAGCAGACATCAGATATATATCAAACTATCAATCCTACTCGTGACTCCACGACTCAGACTAGACTCAATCCTAGTCTAGGGATCCCGGTTTCCAGACGTTAGCGTTCCTATATCGAATTCAGTAATAGAAGAAACTCCAATTCTATTCAATCGATATAACCAAACATCCGGTGTCTTGACCTATCCGTCACAGACTGTGGCACTATCGCCAATTCACTATCTTGTGACATCGTGCAATGTGCCCGTGGCGATCCTACCACTATCAGGCACTTCTGTCACAAGATCACTCGTCTAATACTCGTCTAATACATGCTTCCTATAAATCAATAGAACATCATATAAAATCAAATCAAGGCATATAACAACAATAAGTATGTGATTTAGGGAAACTCAAGTATATCCTACTTGAGTCGATCTCCCAATATCACATTGACTTATACCTTTCGTTTGTAGTCTCGGTCTGAAGTAATATCAGTTCTGAACTCAAGACTGTCTCTGTAAATCTGAAACGATATATCAAGAATAATAATATCAATCTTCCATTCTCAATTCAATACTGAATCTGATCAATTTGACTCTAATTCAAAATTAACGGCATAACGGCATAATCCCGATAACTCCGTCAATACAATATCAACATATATCAATTACAAATCATAACTCATATCCGCTACAATCTGTAATCAATCAATAATCCAAATCTGTTCAATTTCAATCGATAAAATCAGAAAATCATAACAATTCCAAAATCAACTTGTTCTTCGATTTGACTTCGATTCTACGATGTCTAGTATTCTCAGAACACATAATAATGATCAAATAATAATTCCTCCAATATCATAATTTTTGAATCATGATAAAACATAATAAAACTTACGTCCTTTTGAAGCTATTGACGAGAGGATCACAGAACTGTGCTCGGATCGAAAATCTGAAGGCCGGATCTTTCAAAATCACAATTCTAGTATATAAAGAACTTGAAGGGATTCTATGGAAATTTTGCTCGGTTGTTGCTGTTGAAAGTATGAAAGAATGAAAGCAATTATATATCCAATTACATGGTGGAGACAAGTGTCTCACTCAATCCATAATTGCAATTTAGCCCCTGAAATCTTCACTATTTGCAATTTGGTCCTCAATAACTCTTTTTAATTCCATTTCAATCCTAATTAATTACAAAACCATGGAATCTAATTCATCATTCCAAAATTCGTAAATTAAATAATTTCGGATTAAAATGATATAATCTCGGGCCTTAGAGCCAGTGTACCAAAAGTTGGGTAATTGTACAGAACGTGTGGCGCCCGAGCGGTAGAAGATGACCGCCCGAGCGCCAGTGTAGAATATGTTAGTGCTCGGACAGAACGTTCCGTGCCCGAGCGATAGTTTTTGACCGCCCGAGCGCGGTGCAATTGACACTCGGGGACAGAATGTCTCGCGTTCGGGCGCGAGAATTCTATCGCCCGAGCGCGAGAGCGGTGGAGATAAGAATGAGTCTTTTGATTCATTTCTTCTTCATTCCTCATTTAGCAACTTCGAAAAAGAGAAAGAAAATCGATTTCTATCGTCCGAAATCACTTTGAAACGTTGTCCAAACGCGAAACAAATTATAGATTCGGAATCTTCGCGTCGAGAGCTTCCTTTTGAGGTAAATTTCTTTTAGTTTCAGCAGCTCTAAATATTAAAGTGCTGAAATAACATGTATTTGAATTCGAGATTCCTATATGTGGTAGAATAACCGACAAGAAACTCGTATTCGAAGTCGGAATCGAATTATGTTATGATTTCGATTTGATATGAATTTTCAAAGTTTCAAAAGACATTTGAAACTTATATTGTTGATTTTGACTGATGTTATTGATTGAAATAAATATGTTATTGATGTAGATAGATTGTTATACTGATATCTTCAAGCTACATCAACTGGAACGAAGAATTGAGGTATGTTGCGATCGGATAACATACGACAGATATCTGTATCATATGATATATGTTTGATTGAATTGATTGGAAATATGTGTCTATATGCCTTATGTGATGACTTGATGTGGCATACATGACATTGTGATTGGAATATCGATGTATAAAATAAATATTTTGTTAACACAAATCGTTTGATGCATACATCGATACATGACATGCACGTTGAGCTATGATCCTTGGATACCCTGATATGATTTGATTGGATTCTGGGGTTTGTGAACACAATGCTATGTTTGGTATTATATGACCCTTAAAGCATAGTCATTTGTGGCCCCGACGATTGATTGAGATTTGGGATTTGATGGCGCTTTGTCGACGCTACCATACGAGTATCCCTGATTGAGACCGGTGTGCCAGCTCGAGCATTGATTTGATAGCGATTCGATTGATTCTGACATGTGCTCAGTGGATGGACATTTGACCTGATACCTCCACGACATACATGCATTGCATATCATATATCATCGTTTAGATATCTATTGTATATATGATGGTTGTTCCATACGGAGCTTTGCACACCCCCAAGGGGGCTGTTGTTGTCTTTGTGTGTGGACAATGGCAGGTACTCCAGGATATCAGGAGGCAGGAGAGGGTACTTCTGGAGGGAGTCACAGTTTGAGTTGAGGTTTTATGTTTTGTTTCGAGTATATATATGTATCTAAATACCGGGGCATGTCCCGAAGATATGAGTTGTTTGTATGTGATTGGTTTTGATTATGTGTGGGCGAGTTTTATGATATGGGATTAAATACTATTTTTAGTATTCAAATTATAGAAGAGATATTTTGGGCTCATTGTAAAGAAAATTTAAACTCGTTTTCCGCTGTAATCAATTAACCCTAATCAAATTGTATTGTAATAACGATTAGGAGCTAAGGGCCCCACATTAACTAAATTTGGTTAGTATGACAATAAAACTAAATCACAAGATTACCCTCCATTCACAATATAATTGTAAATTATCTTAATTTTAAAACTAAACATGTTCTCCCACTTAAACAAAACAAGCATCCTACTTCGATACTCTACTAAGTGATCTAACTAATTATTATAATTGAGCTAATTAATTATTATAATTGAGCTAATTAATTATTATAATTGATCTAGGGGTAAAAACATAAGTAATTAGAACAATCATAAACTATTTATAATTGATCTAACTTATTGTAATAAATCTAGAGGAAAACAAAACATCAGGAATTAAAATAAGAGTAGGTCTGTTGTGAGACATGTCAAACCTACCGATATTCACAATAAAAAGTAATATTATTAGCATAAAAAGTAATACTTTTTCATGGATGACTCAAATAAGAGACATGTTTCACAAAATACGAACCGTGAGACCGTCTCACACAAGTTTTTGCCTTAAAATAAAACTATAACCGAACGGAAATAATATTTTCCAATTAAATCCAAAAAAAAATTATCCATAAAAAATGAATATATAAGCACATGGTTATTTCATCCATTGAACATGTCCTGAATAACCCCTATTTTGGCATATTATTGCCTTTATAATCATAAAAACATAATTTTTCAGGAATTTTAGATTAAGTTTTTGATAAATTTTGATTTTCTGCTGGCCCGACTGTAACTCTTTGATACTATCCCAAAAAAAAATATATATATATATATATATATATAAAAGCAAGTTATTGTCACCTTTGTCATCATCATTTGATTCATTTGGGAACCAACATAACTGTCATCCTGTCTCCCCCTTTTCCCTCGTCATCGTAGGGTGAGACATCATTCAAGATGGCAAGAAAGCAAGAGATATGATTTCAAGAATACAACTATGGGTAGAGTAGGATCCGAAACTTCATGGATATGGAGCACAAAAGAGAGGATTTGCCTTTCTTTCCTCCAAATGAAAACCCTCGGAAAATCCAACCTCCACCAAATCCAAGCCTTCATGCTCCGAAACGCCCTTGAGGCCAACCTCAACCTCGTTACAAAGCTCATCATCACCCTCTCTGCCGTTGTACCACATTGTGGTATTCATCATGCCCGCCAGGTGTTTGATCTAATGCCGCACAAGTCTGATGCCTTCCTATGCAATACCATGATGAAGTCTCACCTCATTTCTTGCCAATTCTTAGAAGCCATCTCCTTGTATGTTTGTTTGAGGAAGAACGAAGGTTTTGTGCCAGATAACTATACTTTCTCGACGCTGGCAAAGTGTTGTGGTTTGAACTTTTTAATGTGGGAAGGAATGGAAGTTCATGCTCATGTGGTTAAATATGGGTTTAAGTCTAATCTGTATGTTTCCACTGCATTGATTGATATGTATGGAAAGCTAGGGCAGATATGTTCTGCGAGGAAAATATTTGATGAGATGACTGAGAGGAATTCGGTGTCGTGGACCGCACTAACTAGCGGATATGTGAAGGCTGGGGATATGGGCAACGCAAAAGACCTTTTTGATTCAATGCCCGAGAATGATAAAGATGCAGCTGCATATAATGTGTTGATCGATGGATATGTTAAGTTAGGGAACATGGTGTTGGCTAAGATGCTATTTGACACAATGCCAGAGAAAAATATTATTTCTTGGACTACTATGATTGATGGGTACTGCAGCAAAGGCAACATAGATGAAGGTAGACAGTTCTTTGATGAGATGCCTGAGCGGAATTTATGTTCTTGGAATGCAATGATTGGAGGGTATTGTCAGAATAAGCAATCCCATGAGGCTTTGATCTTGTTCCAGAACTTGTTAGCCCAGAAAATTTTCGAACCAGATGATGTTACTGTTGTCAGTGTTCTTCCAGCTATTGCAGATTTGGGTGCTTTTGATATGGGGAATTGGGTATATGAATTCGTGAAGAGGAAGAAACTGGATGCATCTGCAAGCGTATCAGCAGCATTGGTAGATATGTATGCTAAATTTGGGGAAATCGAGAAAGCAAAACGAGTTTTTGATAACGTGCTTGGAAGAGGCGTGTGCACTTGGAATGCTTTGATTAATGGACTGGCACTCAATGGGCGTCCCAAGGAGGCATTAGAAGCGTTTCTGGATATGAAAAGAAAAGGGTTTAAACCAGATGAGATCACCATGCTTGGAGTTCTGTCAGCTTGTAACCATGGTGGTTTAGTGGAGGAAGGAAGAAGATGGTTCTATGAAATGGAAGAATTCAAGCTGTCTCCTAAAGTGGAGCATTATGGTTGCATGGTTGATCTACTGGGTAGGGCTGGGTGTTTGGATGAGGCTGAGAGATTGATAAATAACATGCCTTACGAGACTAATGGGATCATATTAAGTTCGTTCCTATTTGCTTGTGGTTACGCTAAGGAGGTTATCAGAGCTGAGAGGGTGATGAAAAAGGTGATAATTATGGAGCCATTTTGTGACGGTAACTACATAATGTTGAGGAATTTGTATGCAGCTGAGAAGAGATGGAAAGACGTGGAACAAATCAAATCTTTGATGTTAATCAACGGTGCTAAGAAAAAAGTAGGATATAGTGCAATTGAGATCAAAGGCCAGGTTTTTGAGTTTATCGCTGGTGATGATCTGGTGCATCCACACTTGGAGGTGACACATTTATTGTTGAATCAATTGCAGATGCACATGAAGGGGAAGGATTCATATCTCAGTGTAGAGTGGAAAGTGAGTGAAACTTAATGGGGGTATAATTCTTAATCTGAAGCGTGAATTGAAGTGCCCAAAAGTGTTCAAATAGCATGGTTCTGAGTTGTTGCATAGATAACTCCAGACAAAAAAAGGAGCAAGTCAATTGGTGTCAAAGAAAAAACAGATGCATGTGAAAGTGACACCCATGTTTTGGTGTGAGAATCAATGGTAAATCTTAATGATTCGAAGGATCTAAACCAGAACATCAAAATATTTCCATCCCTCTGATGCTGCACATTTCGAGTTAAGAAGATGTGGAAATGGATGGCGTTTGACAAACGAAGATACTGAGGTGCCAGCAAAGTACTTAACAGCATTTGACATCTACCTGATGCTACATCCTACATCATATTGGCTCAATTTCCAAACACGTGAACCATATTTAGATGTCTCATAAACATGCTAAAACATCAGTGGAGGAACTAGCATCTAGCATTCAGAGGGTTTGCATTTGACACGGGAATTGAAATGAGAGGATTTGTAGATATCACCATAGGATTGCACACAATTTTATGAAATGTGAGTTTATATATAAGTCAAGCAAATCAATATAATTCACACTTCCTGCAGACTATACGCAATCTTTCCAATTTCCCAGTCACTCAGAACAAAGAATAGAACTTAAGAATTTACAAACTGAAAAAGGCAACAAATATCGACAATTTCTGCTGTAACATTAGTTTCCTCCATTCCAATACCGCTTAGACAAGCGAAAACCATGTCCCAACCTAGGAGAGGTTAACCTGTGGATCTTCAATGCCTCTGACCAGCACCTCTTCTTTTACGACTCTTTCTCTGGGTTTTAGGGGCCGTAAGCCTTGATATAGAACGCATTATAGGTGGTGTTTGATTGTTTGTGGGGGGATTGACTGCTGTTCGAACTTGAGGGCTGGTGCTAGCTAGCTCCTCCTTTAGCACCAAAGGACTTCGGGTTGGCTCAATCTTTACTTCCTCAAAGCTATTCATCTCTTCCTTCACCCTCTTATTGTCAATGAGAATGTCTTCTTCTCCCTGAGAGCATTTTAGAGATGATTAAACAAAGAAGGATCAAGAAAAGAGGAGTATATCATAAAGAACTACCAACACATATTCACAAAATGTATTCTCGCTCGCGATTCCAACGGCTACACACATGCAAAAGCAAAGGATTCAAAAGGAATAATCTCGAGAGAGTATATTGCTGAAAATTGTTTTTAAAGATTAGTTAAAACAACCTTGAGGCGAGGAAACATAAAATGTAACTCACTTTTTTGTATGTGTTGGTAAAACTAACATGATTAGTCCTTCCATTTACTCCAGGAATCACTTCATTAATTGTGTCTCTATTTTCAGGTACAAGTGCATCACTCGTGTTATGCTCCACCTTAAGCTGAGAATCAATGTAAGTTCCTACAGGCATTTTGTCCCCATTGTTTGGAGAAGTATGTTGAGGAGAGGCTATCAGAGCACTAAATGGAATAAGCTTGCTTGAGTCATCCATGAAAGAAAACTTTCCGGCATTTTCACTCATCACCTTCTCAACTCTACTCTTCATTTTAACAACTCGTGATCGTACAAATTCAATCTTTCCAAGTATGACTTCCAGAGGATTATCACCATCTCCGGGCTCAAGGAAGAGCTGTTCATCACGGGCCCACAACTCATTATTAACGTTGACTTTTTGAGTTGCCACTGCTACAAAATATTAAAAATGAGGTATCAGCACAACGAGTTTCTGTCAAAATTATTACAGTTTTATGATCATTCTAAAAGTATGATCACATCTATCTCATGTCAAATCAACCTTATATGTCTCATTTCTCTCTCCTGTCAAATTCAATCACATAATAAAACAAATTTAAGAAAAATGTAAAATCACCAGTCTCTCCAAATCAATGCGCAATGCACTAACAAAAAGAAGCGAACTACAATGTTCTGGTGAACGTAATAAACTCAACTAAATTGATATCCAACGCACCACCCCATCTCCAATCAAAAGCACATGGCACATGCAAAATGGAGCAAACTGAAAATATTTTACCGATTGGAATAAGCACAACTAACTTAATATCCAATAATAAGTTATGAGGGGATAATATGATGATAGCCCAAAGTAGGTACTAGAGACCAGCTCTTAAAAATGTAATTGAAAGAATAGGTGGGGCAACAAGGGCATAACAAAAGCTTAGAAACCAACGGAACCAATTGAATAAGCCCAAAATGACAAATAAGAATAAAGAAAAAGGGGTCAACGCTTTTGTATCGTCATATGACACTAGCTATTCATATTACGTATATCACGGTTGGATAATTAAGACCAACTGAAAATGTCAATTCTCACCTCGATTCCTTAATTCATCGTCCTTGAGGAGACCCTTACCTGAAGACCTCTTACTCTCTGCAAAATGGCACATGAAGATCCTTAACTTCAGACAAATACAAAAATCAACTGAACTCACAAAAAATGAAGAACAAAATATGTACCATGATATGAAAGCAAGTTATGGTGAGACATATATGATGCTATATCCATTGTGTCTTCGGTTCGTTTTCTTTTCTTCCTCATGTAAATATCATTTCTAGCATTGCTGGATGTACAATGAAGGGATTTCACACCGACAAATTCCAATGAAGGATTCTGCAATTGATCCTTCTTTCGCTGACTGTATTCCTCAAGTTCTCTGTCGTATCTTCGGGCTTGTGATTCAAACTTACGAATTTGCAATTCAGCCCATTTACATCGCCACATCAGAGGTTGGATAAATGATCTCCAATGACCAGTCACCTTTTTCTTCCTAAATATTGCAACAAATATATGCCGCATGCGATGATAATCATGGAAACATATTGACAAGCACTAAATATGAAGATGAAATTACAATTTTTGAGTATGTTTGATTCATAAGAGGCCAGAAAAAGAAATCAAAGTAGAAAGAATGAAAACCAAGTTGGCCTGCTCAAAGCACTGATATCCTGATATCTCATTCACTTCTAGTGTGGACACACGCAGCAAGCTCCAAATTCACCCCCAAATTATGAAACTACGGTCTACAGTTGGCCACATCTTATATAACTCAATGTTTTTATAATAGATTCTCTACCTTTGTGTAAGATAAAAGATAACATACTGCAGAAAGTTCAAATTTATTAATGCTCATTATGGTGCTTCAATCCCAAGACATGGATTTTTTTTAATGACTAATCTCAGATGAGGTGAAGCATTACGTTCACTCTATACATCTAATCACTTTAAACCAAACAAAATATAGGATCAGATCAGAGCAATTTCAGCACTGAAAACCGTAGTTCAAGCAATTTCTTCAACTGCCAACCCAAAATAGCCAGTCCACTTCCCAGTTTCTTATGATTTCTTTTCTTTACAAGGAGTAAATGCCTAGTTTTGACAAGAAATGTCATAAAGAGAAATAAAGAACATAAAACAAACCTCATTCTAAATGGTTCACCAAATCCATCAAAACCCAGAGATGATGCAGCGTCGCCATGAAAATCCGACGTAATTTCAGAATCATCCAACGGGTCAATATCGTCGGTGTCACTGTTACCAAAGGAACTTGAGCTCTCTGTTGTGTCATGGTATTCTGCAGCAACAAGCTCACGGCCACCAGATTTCGTGCAGTCCGTAATGTTAACATCCACATCATCATTACCTTGGACTTCTTCGCTCTGCTCAGCCGAGCGTGTGTTGACTTTACAGTCCTCGTAACTAGCTGTAAATTTCATAAGTTCGTCTTCAAGTTCTTTAGCGAAAATTCCACTTGGCATGTAGGTTGAAGCCTCCATGTTTTGTTTCTAATTCCTCTCCAATTGCTACACCATGATTTTAGTGTGCTATACAATCAAAAATATCTCATTTCGTGAACGTGTCAAACAAGAAAAAATAACACCTGAAAAGGTGGGGAAAAAGCATTTTACTAGTGCGGTTGCTTTAGAAAATCGTAATCAGAATAAGAAGTGGTAGAAATATAAAATCCGTATGATATAAGTTACTAAAATTAAGCAACGGGCTTCAGAGTTCACTATGCAAGGGATGTAACACTGGAATGAAATAAAGTAACAGTACTGTCCACTCAACCTTGATTTAATGTATGTGTATGTAGTGAGATGGTCGCATCTGAAACTCAAATCAAATGGTTCAAAAAGGCCAGATTGCATTTGTTAGGTTTAATCTCCAAACCCTTAAATCCACAAGCCCAGTCGTAGTTAATTAAAGCGAGAAAAAGATCACTTAATCAATGCAAGAAAAAGGTTCTAACGAGTTGCGTAAAAAGAAACTTTTCCAAATGCTGGTATACGAACTGCCTTGTATATTAACAAGATTGTGTTACAACTTACCATATTTCCGCATACACCAAAAAGCATAGATAATCTAACGAGATCATGCTACACCACGTGAACTCACTAGAAAGATAGTTTCATTAATTTGTCAGCGCAATTTATTTCTAATAAATAAGATACCAAATATGGACATCTAATGCATTAAAAATATAAATATATAGCTCGTCTGATATGCTATCAATCTGGGACTTTTGTATCATAAAACCTGACCAAGATAGTTCATTTTTCTTGGTTTATTTCGGTTTCAAACCGAAAAATCAATGATCTCATACTACCCAATGTAATCAAGTTCATCTTCTTTTCTAAACTTGAATTCAAAGTCAGATCAAGACACAAGCATACCACTCAAACCCAAACTAATAAATGCACAAGGCACAGGCACAGCACACGCTGACAGATAATAGCTATAAAGGGTAGGAATTATATAAATTCGTGACTTCTCCAAATAAAAAAATAAATAGAAAAAAGAGATAAATGAAAAAAGAAAAAGATAAACAACAAGAAAGAATTCAAACGAAGTCAATCAGAGCTGTCAGCACCCCAATAATGAATACAAATCTTCACAAAAATGCAGGGAAGGAAGGGAAAAAGAAACCCTTCCCCAAGAAAAACTCAATCTTGATTTCTGATCGAATCACCTTTGAATACCCAAAACAAGAAATGGAAATTGACCATAAAACGAGCAAGTCACCCATGAATGAGACAACCAAAAGGTGATCATAGCAACAAAAAAACCAAGGCAAATTGGGTTTCCATCAAAAGTTAGAACACAAAAATGAAGACATTAATAATCAAAATAAACACCTGGATCGATTTCTGGGTTTTCAAAACCCACGAATTTGTTCCTCCCAAGACTCTGTAGGGGAGAGAGAACGGTTGGTAGGGAAGAATAGTTTGTTAATTGTGACAAAATCTTTGCGTTTTTATAGCAAATAAAGGCTTTTGGTTTTGGTAGTGTAAAGTGATAAACGGCAGTATTCTAATATCCGAGTTGCCAACAATTTCCCTTTTCCTTCCTTCAATTCTTTTACTTCTAAATTTGTTTATTTTTCCTTTAATTGATCGTTCTATTATTTTTTCCCTAACAACATATGATTTTTTAAATTAATTGTCGGTTTTTGCATTAGAGCATTGGTTGTCATGCAAAAGATTGATTTCAATGAATTTCAGGTAATATGATTTATCTATCACAAATTTTAAAATAAGAAGTGCAAGTTAACAAATTTCAATGCTATGGACATTCATTGAAAATTATATCAATTACTAATCTGAATTTAAATAACAGTTTGTTTTATTTATTTTTATGTTCGACGACAAGACAAAAATAATATATATTCGTGTCAAAAATAATAATAATAATAATAATAATAATATATTCACGATAAACCGATCGTTCTAAATAAAAATCGAGCTTTAAAAAATTTGGGTCAGAAAGATGAGATAAATTTTTACAATAATTTAATAAAAAAACTGATGAAACTTTTTTATAATTTTTTTACTTGGTTAATTTATTTGCATGCATTGATTAGTACTATTTAAGATGCATAAATAAAATAAATACCAACGACGAACAACTTCATTAAAATGTTGAACTCATGACTTCGAATGTTTTCCTCCAAAAAATACGAATTTGAAATAAAATAAAAGAGATGAATGTTTATTAAAAAATAATATTGATATTAATATTAATATTAACAATAATAATATTATTATTAATAATAAAAAGAATATTATAAAGTTACGTTTGATTGAAAGATAAAATTATGAAACGATCTCACTTGGATAACTTTGACCCACATTTGTCACGAGTGCAATTGATGTCATACTCAGGCCCATACTTAATTAATGCGAATAAAATTAATATTTTGATTTTACACCCACCAACACCTCGAGCGCATAAATTAAAACCCAAAAAGGAAAATTTATTTCATCTCACAAGTCTCAATTTCAAATCATAGGATATGGAACCACGGTCGAATATAATGTAGGTAACTCGTCATCAAGAAAAATAAGCTGGACCTTTTTTCTGAGAATGGAATGCAGATTCTAAATGAAAAACTGTTATCTACACAGATGCTCTTCCGACAGAAGATTCCATGTGATGTTGCTCCAGATTTCTAAGCACGATACGAGCAAAAATTTTGGCTTCGAGTGTGGCACCTGTTGCTGCTGCTGCTGCACGAAGTACTCGAGGAGCTCCAGCGTTTTGGAGAAGGATCACGTGGTGCAGGGAGTGCCGGCCCCCAGGGATCGTAAACTTGAAAGGTTGAACAAGAGATGTCAACAAAATGCGAGCAGTAATAATCTAATTTATATATAGGTCAAGAATAATGAGGGGCGAGAATGTATGAATTTTGTCGTGTATGAATCCTTGTTTGATGTACCTGAAGAAGAGCAAATGCAGCACATGCCTTCAGAACAGAAGAAGGATTTCGTAGCATACCAACAAATCTTCCAATCTCAGCTCCACTGAATAAAAATAGAAGTATCAGGACAATAAGTACAGAAGTAGCCAAAGGTGCAAGACAATTATAGTTAGGCACCAACCAGAAAAAACTTCAGACACCACACAAAGAACATAGATTGAGGCTCACGAGGAATGATATAATAAAACTAGTATGTCAAAAAACTATTTTGCGAGTACTCTTTTGGTGTAAATGGTACAACTAACGGATTTCAATAATGCACTACGATAAAATATGTTATCAGAACAGTTCCCACCTACATCATGATAACATGGATAGCGGCAACTTACAAACAGAAAAGTGCTTTGAAAAAGTCATGAAAAGCTGGTAATCAGTAAGCAATTATCAAAATAATGTGGAGTTGATCTATATCCTCCTCCGGGAGTAATTCTCCCCAATCCCCACGTCTCAACACCATTAGATCACTGGCTCCTGATCCAAGGTCTAACGTTAACCATAGTGGAGAACACTCCATGTGTAGAATAGAAAATTCCAATAATGTGCGGAGATACATCGAACCCACAGAAATCCATTGTTTCTTCCCAGACAGTGTATTAATCATCTAACAATCTTTAGATAATAAGCAAAGTAAGTTTCCAAGCTCACATCAATGCAAATTTGGCAGATCCCACAATCAGCTTTCAAGTCTAATTTAGAACATGCACACAAATCCTTTTGTGCAATAAAAGATTGTCAAAACACAAGCACGAGAAATTGACAAATCCGGAGAGAGTGGTCAAAGTTTTTTATTCACAGAACTTGATCATGCAATGTGGCTAGCTAACTTAAAATGATTTAGAAAAATTTGTCGGTAGAACTGAAAGAATGTAAAATAAGTAGTCTCCCCTGGGATTTTGATTTAGATAGGTAAAGAACCGGTAAAATCCAGTTTACGTCAGTGATAAAGGAATATCATTCATACTGAATTAAGGGGAGAGTATCTCTACAAAACACCTCTCTCTCTCTCTCTCTCTAGAGAGATCTAGAGAGAGAGAGAGAGAGAGAGAGAGAGAGAGAGAACCTGCATCTAAGATGGCCTGCTTCTTGAATACGAGCACATTCTGTTACTTGATTCAATGCTGCAGGAGCTGATGAGACAGCAGCACTAGAAAAAGCATGGGGGTCAGTAAATGTCAAGAAAAATGCTTCAATCTGCTTCAAAGCCAATCTTCTGGCACCATCTAAGGTCATACTCTTGGAAGGACTAGTTGATGTTCCTATGTGGGCAATTTCATCAATTCTGCACATAAATTGAAAATTTCACAACGCTGTGGCCAATACCTGTCACTTTCCAAAAGCAATGGAGACGGGAAAAGTGAAGCATAAAAAAAATTCATAGAACCCCTATCCTTGAAAAAAGAAAAACTTTCAAATTTCAGCAGTTCATAACTTAAATTTTTTTATTTTTTATTTTTGAAGAAAGTACCAACAAATGAAAGAAAGCTTCTTGTTTGAATTCAATGGCTTGCCTGTGCATTATATGGAAGTCGGGCAACAGGAAAATATTGCATAGTCAAACAATTTATGATAAAATATATAACCACTCCAATTAAAACAAGTCCATTATTACGTGTAGCATACAGTTCTCTGAAGCACAAACTCCTTAGTGATACACGAGCCAATTTAGATTCAAAACTAATTTTAAAAGAAGGATATACTCATCTGGAACATTATTTTACATGTCAAAGTGCAGGGAATTATATACACAGTTTTTGCCATAGAAATTTCATTTGCCCCCCTTTAGGTATGTCCAAATAACACAAGTAGTTCTTCAAACAAATAATAAGGGGAAGAAGACGTACACATTTTAGTCACTTTTACACCCAAGCATGTTAACATTTTAAAACCTCAGGGAGTCAGGGCAGTAGATGCAAAAAACATCATCTGATTAGAGGTCTGAGTATAATGTATCAAGGGAGGCACAAGAAATTATCCAGATTTATTAAACCGAGTCAAGCGCATTAGAACTGAAAATCTTTGTCGAATACCAAGTCAGATGTTGCACAAATCTCGCTTGATAAAGTAAATTATTTAAAGTTGAAGGGGAAAGACTCGGTTCAAGTAGTTTGTTCAAAGGTGCTCCCAGAACCTTCAGATTTTTCGAGTGTACAGTATTCTTGAGATACACAGATGAACAAAATGTCCATGGATTATGATTCCAGATTAATACCCTTCGATTCCAGATTTATTGTTTACTGCCTTTCAGAAACAGCTCTTTACAAAAGACAAGATAATGCAATGAGAATGAGTGCAAATATGGTGCGTGATCACTGAGCTACGGAGTGGACATCCGCTATTGTAAAACTTGGAAAGATAATTAATTAACAAGAATGCTATAGAGATTTTAGGGATTGTTTCAACATATTCGTGCTTATCTAGCGTTTTTATTCTGTATTTTGCACTTATTTCGTCTTATTTTATATAGTTCCTAGGTTTGACCAAAGTATCGAAAAAGTTCAATTATAGAAAGGAGGTTAGGTAATTCAATGCCACATAGCAAAAGGCCCCAAAAAAACAAAAAAGGACCTTAAGAGAAAGGAAGGAATTTCCGAGGATCAATTTGGGCTGCCTCCGTACTCAGGTATGTATCGGTGTAAATTGAGCATATGCATTGTGAAGCAAAACGGTATCCCGACAAAAAAATCCTGAAAAATCTCAGAAAATCAGGAAAAGACGGAATTTCCATAAAACTCGATATTTTTTAGATTTTGGGAAGAGTTCAAGTCCAAGCATGACTCTTTTACGGGAAAAAAATATAAAATTATAAATACCAGGTCTTGGACAATTTTTATAGACTTTTGACGATTCCTTTTTTTACTGATGGGGTTTGAGAGGAAAGGAAGATAACTTTAAGGGAAATCACGTCAATCACGATGAGATTTTCTTATTTTCTTTCTAGAATTAATTTATATGAATTCAAACATTATGAAATAAATTTCTTTATACTAAAGATCTGACAGGGCCAAGACAATAATATGTTTTGATATTTGATTTGTTTGTAATGAAATTTAATTTTGCTCTCAATTATTGATTAAAGTTGGTTTATTATTGCTTGTAAATAACCTTGTCAATTATTACATATTTGTTGATATCAGCTAAAAGACGTCAATTAACACATAGTACAATCGACTAAGAATATAATTTAATTTATATGTGCAATTTTAGGTAAAACATTTAAATCTTACTTAAATTCAATTATGAGTAATTGGAATGTGACGTTTAAATAGGTAGATTAAATCGAGTGATTGATTAATAAAGAAATTAGTAGATTTCACCGTGATTGTGCAAAATTTGTCAATTGACTGAATTTTAACATGTGTGAACATAGTAGAGTTTAGCAATATCGTGTGTCTTGGTTTTTTTTTTATTTGAATATGAATTCTTCTTCGATCATTGCCCACTGATAGATTTAATTGGCAAATTTCCTTAGTTTTTAGTTTATTAGATTTAATATTTTACCTTGATCTCATTTATTTGATTTAGTCTAGCTTAAGTTAAGGAATTAAATACTGGTCTTTGTGAGACCAACTCAGACTCAAATCCGATTATATCATAACTTGGTGCACTTGCAATTTTCTCAACTGAAAAGATATGTCAATAATGAAATTTGCATTGTGTCAATGGAAGGTAAAACTAAAAGTGTATATACAATGACTACGAACAACAAAATGCTAATAAAATAATAGAAACCACGTCAGAGAATTGTTGAATACCTTCCGTCAAACATATAAGACAAGGCCAATGCAGACATAAAGCGTGCCATTTTTGATGTAGAAGAAGAACAAAGATGAACCAGCACAGGAACCCCCCCTTCCACGACAATTGAGAAAGCATTACAAGGATTGAAAGCAAGATTCCAAAGAGCTCCTGCCGCAGTCTCGTGTACATCCTGAAAATATAATGCATGTGCAAAGATTGTTTCACATTTTAGTGAGAAACAAAATACTAATCATATAAGGAGGAGTTAGTACTAAGTGTGATATAAGAAGCACGCATATTGATCCCAGATGATCAACAATACTTAGAAAGATTACATTATGCACTAGCTGGAAGCTAAGGTAGAAAAGGAGGAAGTTTATGGAATACCTTGCACACAAGCTCAAGAATAGTGGTGTCCTACAGTAACAAATATAGTCATGTAACAATATTTTGTGACTTGCTTGGATTTTGACCTACACGTATCTCGAAAGTATTGGAAGTTTGGTAACTAATTCGACTTTAAATTGCGAGAACGAACAATTGTATGAACAAAGAAAATTTGAGTAAAAGTTTATCTCCATCTTTCCACCATGTCGGGATCATGGGTATTCTTAAATTACCACTCATCACAACCCATCATTTTCGGGTGCTCTTGTTGACACTACACCAGCATTTGCATGACAGATGTGACTTATGCATCAACCCAAATTGTGAATGTCTCTCAAATTGCAGGACATGACAAGTAACTCGATGCCATTGGTGCAGCAGTTAGAGAAATCCTCCACGAGATGTCCGCCATTAAAAAACACACCAATCTTAACTCCAAAACTAAAATCCACAATCGCCAGCAACTCATTTGCCTCAGCTAATGCTCCTTCTGGTGGAGATGCTTGATAAGTTCATTTTATACGTATATTTCGTCGGTTTAATTTGTCGATATTGGGCTGTTTTGATGTTTTAATCAACATTTATAGTTATTTATCTTTGTTTTTGGTTATGTATAGATGAAAATAGAAAAGTAAAGTAAGATATATCATGAGGAAAAAGTCCAAGTTGGAGTACCTCGATGCCAAACAACTAGTGAGAAATGCCACGGCAAAGGTTTCGTGCCGTACCATGGCCCCGAAAGAAAAAGAATGTGTGTACAAGGCCATGCACCACCATGAAAAAAATTGTGTATCTTTGGTGCTGGGTCGGTCCCGAATGGACGAACAACCAGAGGTCACTAACCATAGGCTTGAACAATGTCTTTGCGGCTATGCGATGGAACTTCTGATGAGTCGACTCAGCACTCCATGGAACTTGAAGATTTAGGGGACTTTTTTGAATTATCTCCGAGTAAGGTTTTCATTGTACCCAATCCTTCTATTCTTGATCAAAATTATTTCCATTCTATTTCTTTCTCGGGTTCAAATATGGGGTTGGGGGGAGGGGTAGAGAATAAAGGAGGGGTGGGGAATTCGCAAGTGGTTGAAGAGTCGGGTATGTCGGGGAACAATTCTTTAGGGCAGCAATACGGGACGGAAGCAAGGAGTTGTGAGGGCCTGGAGATGCTGGAAAGTGAGTGGGCGGTTGAAAATGAGTGTCTATCTAAGATGGGTGTAGAAAAAGTGGAATTTTCTGATATTCAAGAAGACAGGAAGGATGGTGGTGAGACAAAAGTGTAGGTTCAGTTAGAGTGTGAGGGTTGATGAAGTGTATCGATGAAAGTTCTTTCATGGAATATTAGGGGTGGGGTTTCAGCTAGACACAAGGGATTGATACGTGCCGTCCTTGCTAAAGAAAAAAACAGAAAAAAAGAGGTGGTGGATAGGAGATTTATTGCAAGTATATGGAAATCAAGGTTTGTGGAGTGGTTAGTTTACCTGCAGTTGGTCAGGGGGGATTTTGATTATGTGGGATCCAAGGTTCATTTCAGTTAAGGATAACTTGATAGGGGAATTTTCGGTTTCAGTCCATATTCAAAAGGATGAGTACACTGATTGGTGGTTTAGGCTGTGTATGGGCCATGTAAACCAAGATTCAGAAATAATTTGTGGGATGAATTGGCCGGGTTGAGAGTTGTATGTGGCGATAGATGGTGTTTGGGAGAAGATTTTAATGTGGTTAGAACGTCAAGTGAGAAAATGAATAGTCGATCACAGAATTCGAGCATGCTATGTTTTGATACATTGATACAAGAACTGGAGTTGTGTGATCCACCTTTACCGAATGGAAAGTTCACGTGGTCGAATTTTTAAGGGATTCACCAATTTGTTGCAGATTGGACAGATTCTTGTTCACGGCAGGATGGACCGAAACTTATCCATTTTATAGACAAACAATCTTGCCAAGAATCACATAAGATCATTTTCCAGTGGTCTTGGATTTGGAAAAAAGTAAGTGGGTCCGAAACCTTTTAGATTCGAGAACGTGTGGTTGAGGGACAAATGTTTTAAAACTTTAGCAATATCGTGGTGGAACAATGCGGAGTTTTAAGGATGGGAGGGATACAAATTTATGATGAAACTCAAGGCGATGAAGGTTGAAATTAGAAGATGGAATGCAGAGGTTTATGGGATGGTGGAAATGAAAGTAGCGGAGTTAAGACAAAAATCAGCATATTGGATGTATTAGAGAGTGAGGATCAGGGATCGGAAGAAGTATCGAATGAAAGAAAAGAGGCAAAATGGTTGTTAGATGAGTTGATATGTCGAAAGAATCAAATCAATTATAAAAAAACATGATTAAATGGATCAAAGAGGGAAATCAGAATTCTAAATTTTTCCACTCACTTTTAAGACTACCATTAACAGATTGGAAAGGGATGCTGGATCGATTACGAGTGATGAGGATGAAATTGTCTCCATTATTTTGAAGTTTTTTAAGGACTTGTATAGTTTGACATATGCGAGAAGTTGGGGATTGAAGGAGTGGAGTGGTGCCCCATTGATGGAGTTTTGAGTCGAGAGTTAGAGAAGCAGTTCTCAGAATAGGAGATCAAGAAAGCAGTTTTTCAGTGTGATGGGGGTAAGAGTCCGGGGACTGATGGGTTTACTTTGGCTTTTTTTCAATAATGGGGATATAGTTAAAAAAGATTTAATGAAGGTTTTCAATGATTTCTTTCGCACCGGAATCATAAATGGTGTAACCAACAAAACATATATTTGTTTGATCCGGAAAAAAAAAAAAGAATCTATCAAAGTGAAGGATTTCAGACCGATTAGCTTTACAACAAGCTTGTATAAAATTATAGCAAAAATCTTCACTGCGAGGATCAGGAATGTGATATCAGAGACAATATCATAATCTCAGAATGCTTTCGTTGAGGGAAGACAAATACTCGATTGTGGCCTTATAGCGAATGAACTACTCGAAAAGGGAATGAGGAAGGAGAAGAAAGGATGGGTGTTTAAGGTGGATTTCGAAAAGGCTTATGACAATGTGAATTGGGAATTCCTGGATTTTGTTTTGATGAAAAAGAGGTTTGGAGGGAGATGGAGAAAGTGGATTAAAAGATGTATGTCGAACGTAACATTTTTTGTTATGATTAACGGGAGGCCAAGGGAAAAATTAACGCGCATAAAGAGGTTAGACATGGAGATCCACTGTCGACTTTATTGTTCAATTTGGTAGTGGATGTGCTAGGGAGATTGATTGACAAAGCTAAGGAAAGGAATTTTTTATAAAGGGGATCGAGGTTGGTAGAGAAAAGATACAGATATCCCACATTCTGTTTGCAGACGACACACTATTTTTGGTAAGGAATTGGGTACATATCAGGTCTTTGGTTCAAGTTGTGAAATCATTTTGTCATATGTCTGGATTAAAAATCAACTGGGAAAAAAGTGCTCTCTTGAGTATCTACTGTGAACAAAGAGAAGTTGAACTGTTGGCACAACAAATTGGATGTGATAAGGAGATTTGGCCAATTACGTATTTGGGAATGCCTTTAGGTAGAAATCCGATAAAAGCATCGTTTTGGAAACCCATTGTGGCTAAGATGTCGAAAAAATTGGCAAGTTGGGAAAAAATTTATTTGTCAAGAGGGGGAAGATTAACATTGATATCATCGATTTTAAATGCAATTCCGATATATTACATGTCTCTTCTTAGGGTGCCTAAAGGTATAGCGGAGTTGATGGAGAGGATTTCAAGAAATTTTCTTTGGGATGGAGCGGATGGAGATGTGCATAGCCACCTGGTCCCGTGGGAGCATGTGTGCAAACCTAAGGAAAAAGGTGGATTGGGTGTTGGGAATATTATCTTGAGAAACAAGCCCATGTTGGGCAAGTGGTGGTGGAGATTTTGTGCGGAAGATGGGACGTTGTGGAAGAAAGTTATTGTAAGTATATATGGTTTACAAGAGAATGGGTGGGATGCGGGGTTGGCAAGAAACGTTACGTTCTGACGCCCTTGGAAGTTTATTTCTCGAATATACCCGACTTTTCAGCAGCGTGTCTCTAATGAAGTGAGAGGAGGTAACAAGGCGAGATTTTGGGAAGATAGGTGGTGGAGGGATTCTTCTTTCAAAAAACTTTTTCCGGCTTTATTTCAGTTATCAGATGTTCATAATTTGCCTATTTCTTACTTTGTCCATTTTGATAATGCATAGTCTACTCAATCATGGGACTTCCATTTTAGAAGGGCGGTCGGAGATGTAGAGATTTTCCAGTTGTCTGAGTTATTAGGTATGTTAGAGAGCACTACATTGATTGAAGGGGTAAATGATTTCCCAGTGTAAAGAGGGGATTCTTCTGGTTTTTTTTCGGTCAAATCATTCTTCGAGTCTTTTTTTCCACACACTCGTTTTCCAGTTTTTCCTCTATTCAATCAAATTTGGAAGGTTCCGGTTCCAAAAAAAATCAAGTATTTTCATGGACAGCGACTCAGGGTAAGCTACCGACCTCGGAGATAATGCAAAAAAAGTGGCCCTCAATTGCTATTTGCCCAAATTGGTGTGTTGTGTAGAAATGAAGCGGAAACTAAAGATCATATGCTCATCCAATGTCCATTCACGACCGGATTGTGGGCTATAGCTTTTCAAGAGCTTGGTTTTGTTTGGGTGACGCCGAAGTCAACAGGGGATTTATTTTCTATGAATTTAGGACAGCTAACTGGCAAGAGGAGAAGAATTTTTTGGCAAGTCGTGGTTCATTGCATATGCTGGATAGTATGACTTAAAAGAAATAGAAGAATTTTTTATGACAAGGAAGAAACTAGAGAACAATGCTGGAAAAAAATCAAGATCACAGTAGCTATGTGGATCGGCACTCATGATGACTTGAAGAATGTCTCGATATTAGATATATTGCGAGATTGGGCTTTTGTGTATCGTTAAAACAACTTTCGTCATATGTACTTCATGATGTAGTGGACCACTAGTCCACCGATGTAATTTGTTCTTAACATATCATTAATAAAATAACGTTTTTTTAAAAAAAAACTTATCTGAAACGAGAGAAAGAAACAAGTATCATTTTATTTACAGATGTTCAATATGTTTCCTATGTTAATTGAGTTCTTAAATTCTAGTCCACAAACACTACGAGCTGCCAGGTACATCGGTCAAGGTTTCATGATTACCTTGTCCTACGCGAATCGTTTACCTGTACCTATTCAATACCCCTACGAAAAATTGGACACATCAGAATGTTTCCGAGGCCGAATCCACTTGAATTTGATAAATGCATTGCTTGTGAAGTACTTGTTCGCGTGGAATCTTTCTTTCAACTAGATAGTATTCTCTACAATCTCAAGCAAAATATGGCCAATACTAAAAATAATATGAAGCGACCTGCCGATAAGAAAAGATGATGCACAATATCGAGTCAGTAATCAGTACTGGTCAGGCTTCAATCTTATGGACAGAACTCGACCTGCAACCAACAATACTCGAAACACAACCGCTGTTTTACAGGCCATATAATGTTCTTGCTCGGACTGCAGTCATAGCATACCACCAACTTCCTACCAGTCCTGAATCCATCATGTCATTCAGGTTTCTCCCCTCGGAAGTTATTACGATAACCATAACTTACACCCTCCGCCACTCCAGAAAAATCAATTGTTAGTAATGTCTGATCCTACCACGATCTTTCTTACAATCACGAACATTACAATAATCTTCGATAAAGAATAGTTAGTGGCCAGTTATATGGTTTTCTGGATTATATCCACTTTTAACATGAATGCAATCGATGATACTTACAGAAGTTAGTTATGTCAATTAGTGAAAATCAGAATCGCAAGTGAAGGGATTTTATAGTGGAGAAAAAGAAATGAAAAACCACATTTACCTAACATGCTTGGATTGCAAAAATGACAACCCAAAAAAACCCAAATGACAGTTATGGTGTTAATACGAAAACTCACCGCAGCATCTGATTGTGCCAGTGCAATTAGAGGTGCCACACCGCCTTCTCGACCAATGGCAATGCTATTACAAGAAACATATTGTCAAAAAATAAATTAATAGATAATAATTGGTCAAAAACTATATATCCACCAAATATGGATAGATATGCCGCAAAACTGACACATTATAAAGCATAAAAGATGGTATACAGAAGAGCTGTCGACAAATAGCAAAACTCCATTGTCCAATTCTAAGCTTACAATAGACACGCCAGTATAATTTGATCTAAGTTGTAGATGTGGATGAGATTTGTTCTTGTTGTTATGCTTCACCACCAACCAATTTACTGCAATTCTTTCGTTGATTTTGGTTATGCCAGGATAGAATTCATCTAACTACCTGGTGTCAACCCACCGAAAAATGGAAAAAAAAAAGCTGAAGGCATGAATGTTTAAACAAACAAGGTAACTAGGTAAGCAGCTACAAGTTTTTGAGGTTAGGGTTGAAATTTTTCTTGCAAAGCCTTTCAATACTCCATACCATAATTATCAAAGACGAGAGGCGCCACTAGGCAAGGACCCTGTGCCTGGGGTCATCTCAGGCGCAGTTGAGGTCATCTCAGGCACAACGATTTATTAAGACGAGCCCGGACACTCGCCTGAAATAGCCTTGGAAGTTTACTCGGGCACTGGGTGAATTTTTTTAATTATTTGTTTAAAACAAATAGCCCAAACCCAAATCCTAGCAACCCAGAGCCCCAACATTGGAATGAAAAGAAGAGACCACTGAACAAAGAACGAGGTGAGAGCATCTACATTCAAAACAACCAAAAAGACCGATTTCACATCTTTTGTATGAAAAGGAAGAAGAAAATGATGTTGATAAAAAAATGATCAAATTCAAGAAGAATACAAGTCCGAAATTTCTGGGGACTCAGATGATTCAATGGAAGAAGATGAACTTAATTTGGATGATTGAAGAATTTTAATCATATTACTAATTACTACGAATTTATTAATTTTTTTGTGTGATATCGTGACTTAATTATTTCACATTTTAATATATTTATACTAAGATAATTTTTTTATAAAAAAAATTAAAAAATGCACGTCTTGCTGTAAGGCGCGCGCCTCGCCCTTGCGTCTCAGGCTCCATGGCCCTTGTGAGCCTCGGTGTGCCTTGCGCCCTTGACAACTATGCTCCACACTGAAATTGATATCATGGAACAACATAATTTAATAATGCGAACAATTATTCTCTTCAACACTCGGACATGCTCATGAGAACCTTAGCCTCAACGGTTTTGGTTTATGTGACCCAAGCTTTAGGAAGAGTTAAGCTGTGCATTAGCTGTTTGTTGTGTCCGTGGAGGCCCACAAGTATCAATAAAGTTACAATGGACTTGGTTTGCATTAAAAATCTCCTTGAATGGATATCAAAATAAATAGAAGTTTGCTTTGGTCATTTCTACTAAACTGGATTGGTGCAAATTGGGTATACAGAAAAACTATGCAGAGCTTTTCACATTACATCTGCCAAAGACCATCATCTGAAGCAGAAATATCATACAAACAACTGTAATGCTTATACCTATTTGCTTCTGAAACTGACAATCCCCAAAGAGCACCGGCAGCCCTCTCCTGAAGGCCGTGAGAGGCATTTGAACAGGAACGTGCTAGAACAACCTATGGATCACAAAAAATTGAACAGCCAGCATGAGCTGGAATTCTTCTGCGAAGTTATTATAAACACCAAGTCAATTGATAAGAACCATTGGTGGTGTAAGAGTAGAGTAGAGCAGAACAGAGGGAAAAGGTAATACCAGACAAATCATGTAAAACTCCGATGAATACAGTACAATTGCCGTAGATAGCTTTAAGAGAAATAACAATTTTGCTACTATGTTAAAAGCAATTTTGAGATAGTTCACACAGAATGCAGACAAAATCAACACAATCTGATATTATAAGTTATAAAATGAAGTAAATTAGAATGCAACTTAATTTCCCCGCCTATTAGAGATCCACAAACTGGATCAAGAGTTACTGGCCCAATTTACAAATAATAGTATCTAACTATCATCATAACATAGGCAAAAGAACATATACACTCTTGCACACCATTTCAACAAGAATACAAAAACTTTTGGCAAAGATAAGACATAATATCAGACACAGAAATATCACTCGAGTGAACATTCCTCAACCATTGAGCGACTAAACCAAAATTTAAGGACTACTTTATGCAGTTGATTAACAACACTGTCAAAGTCAACACGTACTTATCCATATTCATAGAGTGGATGAGTACATCCGCTAGTACATCAAATATCCTCAAAATAATTCTCAATGGGTAGTCAAGACTCCAGCACATACACATCAACAAAACCAACTATCTAAAAACAAGGTAATGTAACATAAAGCTGGTGATGTTTTCTAAGCTTGTGTACCAAGTTGGGAGGTAATAGACTAACATGTAATATTTAATTAAGTGTAAACTTTTCCAGGATATATTTCCTTGTGATATTAGTGAAAAAGATGTTACATACAACAATGACAATTTTGGAAGATTCATGCTATTAGCCTCCACGGGAGAGACCACAAAATACAAGCATGAATGTGATAATGGTAAGACTTATCTATGAGAGACTCAACGATGTGCACTGAAAACTTGCTCATAACTGTGACAGCACATTCCCGACCTGCACAGGGTTATAAAACCCGAGTGCCTGGCTGGGTAGGAATGTGCACAGCTCGTGCATACTGCATACGATGCACACTAATAGTGCTTGCTTCTCCTACTACTGATTTTTCCTGATTTCATAGGTCCAAACTTAAGCTTAAGCATAAGCACATATTCTTGATGCTTTTAACATAATGAAATACCTTTAACTAGCTAGGAAAGCACATACCTAGCAAAAGCAAGAAAAAGCTATTTAAAAAATTATTTATTATTGATGTCTGAACTTGTGGTTGATGCAAACGAAGTCATGTAAGCCATAATGTATTGCAAAAACAATAAGTTTGTTTTATAAGTAGTGCACTAAAGTACGCCAATCCCATTATCTTATATAAATGACAGAGGAAGGCAAACACCAAAGACATAGATATAAAAATCTCCAGCAGACAATGAAGTATATGATTCATCGCTTTTCTAGACACAAGCATGTCATCATAACCCCACCAGAATTCCAGCAAACCAAATTGCCTCCACCACAGATACATCTGGTTCGCTGATTATCATCACACAGAGGCTCAAATTCTTGACCTTCTGGGAAGTGGTAGCTCATTTGAAGTAAGTTCAACAACTCGAAGAAATATATAACACAACAAAAATCAACTATAAAAATTTCTTCAATCTATCATGACTATTTCAGGCAGAGTGAAATTGAGAATGTGATAACTTTTGGAAAGGTCCATACCATAAATCAGTTAGGACCAGTATATGATGCCTAAAAGTGAAAGTAACTAAGACATGCATTTGATATTGTTCCAATATAATAGGCTGTCCTAGAACGTAAGTGACCCAGTGAATCTATATCCTTACCTTCATGCTTTTTCTTTTTGACAAATGTACGGTTTCAAACAGTTGGATTTTGCAAAATTAACCCACAGTTTCCTCTAAACTATTAGTTGCTTGGAAGCAATCAAGAATATCTAACTGATGTACTGCATAAAAATGCCATACCAATGCCTCAACTCCACCAGCTGCCGCAATTGCTTCCCGATTTCTGTCATCAAATGATAAATTCCATAATGCACCAGCAGCTTCTTGCCTAAAAATCAGCCAATATTGGAGCTATTTTCACTCAAAGGAAATTAATACATTTACATGACAAGGAAAACCCAGAAATAACCAACCTCATGCAAAAATGCTAAAAACTTGACATAGCCAATGAAACTTCAGTAAATATACACTACCTAACACCATCATGGAGAGAGCGAGTAAGTTGCACTAGAGCTTCAAGAGCTCCTGCCTCTTGTCCCACAGAAGCATTATTACTATTGCTATCTCCATGAGCAGCCAAATTCGCCAAAGCCCGAGCTGCCTGCACAATGACACCAAGGTGTGTCACTTAGAAACTGGATACAACTTTTCTCATATGCCAGGAGATTTTTCCACGCAAATAATTAATTGAAGGTAAGACAGCCATGGAGTAGAATCTGATAATTCAAAAATCACTAACATCTCTGGACTGCTATAAAGCATGTGCAAACCCAGCAAGGGTGTGAAACAAAATAAAAATTTTATAAAAAAATTATAAAAATTAAATTTCAACCCTAAAAACATATTAAATCCCCCTTCATTCCCATCACTCCCCTCCAGCTAAATTTCTAGGTGTGCCCCGGTATCTGGTTTCGATCCATATCCCAGCAAGGCATATGCCTGAACGCACTCACTTAGATTTAGATAGAAGAACGGTATGCCAGTTGAGTTCTTTCGAACCTATTCCCCGAGCGGGAAGCTTTAGGCCTTAGTAACAGAAAACCTAATGAAGAGCACAAGTCCCCGCCGAGAAAACAACTCCAAATGACTTTACAAACAAGTTGTAAATATTGACTTCCGAAACATGAAAACAAAGAATGTAAGAAGACTCTACAAACAAATTATCTTGGGACAACTTTCTGTAAAGCATCAATCATCAAGGATGGCCAAACTCCTAATTATAAATTTAACCTATCAAGAGCGTTAAATAAATATAAGGAATATTCATGGTTCAATATTCCATTCAGTTGAAACAAAACACCACCTGCTCTTGCACTCCTTCAACCTTGCAATTCCGAACAAGGGATACCAAGCAATGTACACCGCCCACCGCAGCAACCTCCATGCTACATTTATCATCTGCAGCCAAATTCGCCAATGCACCAGCCGCACGTTCCTAAAATCAATTGAAGAAAAATAACCCACTGGAGCACGTTAATGCAACTCTGAGTCCATTTCAATTATAATACACCTCTATGCATGAACAAAGTGCAAATAAGAACAATTTCCCTTTTAAAACATACCAATACTCCTTCACCACCAATACAACTCGACCATTTGAAGATGAGGTCAACTAAAGCTTTTATAGCGCCAGCTTCAGCAATGGTACCCTGGAATAATCAAAGGAATAAAGCATGAAATGCCATGAAATTGAAGTAAAACATACAGCAGAGATATAACCTTATGCTCTTCACCAACGGAAAGATTCCACAGTCCTCCTGCAGCCTCTTCAGCAACCAATCTGTTTACAGACCGAGCAAGATTTGCAAGAATCCGGATGCCTCCTTCATCAGCCACAGCTTTCGCAACATTGGTATTCACCGATAAGTTAGCAATGGCCTACACAGAAAAGCAATTTCAGCATTTGGTCAACAACTAAGTATTGCTTCCTCTACCATCTGAAAAGGCGGGAGTAATTTACAATAAGATCAATAGATGATGACAGGGACAGATTAATTGCACGAGCTAAACTATGGGACAACATTCTCAATAAGGCATCGATGAAAGAGATCTCACCTTAGCAGCTTCTGCCTGAAGCCCCTCCCTCCACGAGCAGGCAAGATTTAGGAGAAGGCGAACGCCACCGTCTCGCAAAACTGCCTCAGCCCTTCCAGTGTCTATACTTGCACTTTCATCATCAATTACAACAAAAGTTGCAAGAGCCATGGCTGCCCTTTCTTGAACTTCCTCCTGGGCACTCTGCATGCAACTAAGCAACAAAGTTGTTCCTTGGTTGAGCCAGAATTTATCCAAACCACGAGGATTGCTCTCAGAAACTCGTAGAAGTGAACTTGAAATTATCCATTCCAACCAATTCAAGATTCCATCCAACTTCCTATCCTTGATATTCAAGCTTCTCCAATCTAAGAAAATATTCCTCTTGTTCTTTGGTGTATTGACAAATAGGGTTGCTACTCCTTTAAGAATGTCTGTGAAGGCAGCTAGCAGCACTTTACCTTTATTATGTTTAATGGAGAGAAAGGTGGTATCCACCTCTTCTTCAAGTGCCGGACAATTCAAGGCACAGAAAACCTTCAAACTAGGCAAGGATGAAAAAAATTTTGAAACAGTTGTGGGGGTAATATCTGTTCTGGAGGCATCTAAGCCTGTCAGGTTTGGTGGATTACTCCATTTTTGCAACACCAAATTCCAATTTATATTAGTTGTCCCCGCAACTGAAAGGAAACGAACTGATGCAAAATTTCCCAGGTATGTTTCATCTACCTTTCGGCAGTCAATGAATCCAATATCAGTCAAATTCGGGCAATGTTTTGCCAAAGCATTGACAGCATCTGCATCCACTTCATGTACACCTGAAAGTCGAAGTTTCTGCAGCCGCGGACAGCAAATTGCTATGGCTTTTACAGCATCACTGGTAATCTTTTCACAGAAATCTGGCCCCAACTGAAGGCACTCTAGCGCTTCGTGCCGCGCTGCAAGTACAGAGAGAGTGGCATCGGTCATTTTTCTACAACAGTCAGCGCTGATCTCACGCAAATTATTAGCGTGGAGGTTTATAATAGCATCGGCGCATTCAGGACCACGAAAACGAAGCTTCTGCAGATTCTCGCACCGAGAGGCCAGAGATACAGCAGCCGCAGAATCGAACTTGTGGGGCCGCAGATCCAATACGTGCCACAGACAAGGTGATTTACCCAGAGTCCTCCATGTGCGGCAGGTTGACGACAGACTCGCCCGGTCACGATAGTTCAGACACGAGAAAAGCTGAAGTACAGTGTCATCAGGTAGTTTGGTCCAATCAACCATTCCTTTCTCATTCAAACTCAAATTCTCATCGATCTCAGGGCATTCAACTTTCTCTTTGCCCTTCTTAACAACTCTCCTCCGCACCCTCCTACTCATGCTTGAACCGCTTCAGCACAAGCACGCTCTCCCACGGCAAGTAAAGAAGCTATCAACAACTAGGTACTTCAAAATAGCCTGAGATGATGCACTGTATGATAAACTCTATATACTCAATCCTAAAGCCAAAAAAATAATAACCTGGCGAACAGTATGTGATGAACTGCCTCTTCCCTTAATTTCTCCCAGCTGCCAAACCAGAAACCACTATACCCCAACGATCCTACTAATCACCGGTTGCAACAATGTCCTCGGACCTGAAACCATTAAAACCAATCAATATTGGTCACAGTTCATAAGCGCAAAAGACAAGCATCCATTACATATTAAAGACTCCATTTTTTTCATAATCGTTGATGTAATTCAGGTGGCATAAGTCAAAAACACTTTAATCTCAAAACCCACATCCAGAAACGAGCAAAGCTTCCTCAGATGAACCACGAATGGACCCAGGAACGTTAACAATCCATAAATCAGAAACCCACCAATAACATCAAGCGCGATAAAACAGAATATCAAGCCTCAAACAGCACGCAAAAAATCCTTGCTCGAGATAGGATGAATACCCAATCATAAGTGAATCATATTAAGGCGAAATCAATTACACTTTCATTCGTACCTGAGTTTTCTAAGCTTTGTGGGCGTCGAGCAAAACCTTTAACTCTCCAATCTACGATAAATCTATAGCCCATTGAGGGAAATTGCATTTGTGAAACCTTGTATATGTTTCAGTGACGATACCTGATGCACAGCAAAATCAAATCGACTCAAATCTTTATCCGTGAAAACGCCTCGTTCCTTTACATTCATTCATTCGATTACACTTGCGCAGACAAAAGACAAAAGGAGAAAGGGTAGGAGAGAATTGTGCCGAAATATCAAAGACGGCGACGAAACAAAGACCAAAATTAAGTGCCTTGAAAGCTTGAAATGCCACATTCTGTGAGTAATTGATATTTCCACATAATTCAGAGAAAATAAATAATTTTGAATAACATAGATCTTGAATACAAATAAAAAAATTATATCATTCATTCTTTCATGTTATTTTATATGACATCAATGCAAAATGTGCAGTCTTGTACTAAGAGAAGTGATACATCACTTGATAATTACAAAGCTCAAACGTTTACGCGTCAATACAAAATGCGCAGCCTTGGATCGAGTCAATTCGTATCACGAATATAGATCTTTATGACAGTGTAACTAGATACATATTCATTTATAATTGGTTTGGACATGTCAAATTTTACTTGCACTCTCGATTATGGATTTTTATTTATTATTTAGATTTTCAGATGTATAAATTTGGATATTGATATGATTTATCAGATAAATTATTCAACAAACAAGAGACACTCTACTATTTTTATTTCAAAAAATTTCTCCTATGTCTTTGGTTGTAGGGAGTGACCATACATTAATTCATAAAATGCCTACTTGTCTATAATGTACGGAGACTTTGAAATGTATTACACGTACATTTAAACTCGACATTGGACACATTTGTGCTCCGGCTCTAGTTCTTTGAGCATGAAAAGCAACCTCCACCAAGAACATCAACCGCATAACATCCACGGGAAGTGGAACAGCTCCCAACAAAACAAATTGGCCGAGGAGATATTAAATGAAACAACATTGAACCTGCAAAGTCGACACAAGATTTAAATGCGAGCGAGTCTTAACACGTTAAATTAAATATTACAAGCCAACTCGTAGTTGCATATAGCTGTCTTTAGATTGTAAAGTATCATATCCAAGAACACACTACGATTTTAGGATATTATATCAGTTAAAGGGAGGATTTTAACCCGGAGAGGTTAGTTCACATGCCCAGAATGCAACTGTTGATGCTGATTGTGATCATGGCGCGGGTTATGCTTGAAATTTAACCATTATATATGCGACCATGATAGAACTATATTAAGATTCAAATTAGACATTGTAGTGGCCATCCAGTAGAAATCTTTGGTTAATGGCTAGAATAAGGTTGGATTTAAAGATTATGATTGTATACATTCCCCACGTTGCTCCATCCATACAAAAGACATAAATCATATGTAAAAACTCATCCTCGAACAACTCAATACGCCTTCAGCCAGTCGAGATTGGGCTCCTCTAGTGAGCCCGATTAGTTAAATTGTCGCACAGTGAAACTCGAGAACTGGGCTAGTCCATCATGACTCAGCTTAAATTCACGTATGTGATCGTTCAAAATAAGAAGCCCAATTAATGTTGGTGGACTACCTTGATTGATTATTAGGCACCCTTTCCTAAATAGGGTCATGTTAGTTTGAAATGAGACAGACAAGCCAAGAATCCAAAGTCGAAAAATCTCATGGACTTCAACTTGGTTTTTCGAGAAATGAAATTTTACAGCCTTCTATTGTGTTTAAAATGACCCAAAAAATTAAATAAATAAATGGATTAGAATAAATCAACAGTCCAAAACTCAGCATATTCATCCATCAATGAGAAAATACAATTAACATCTCATAGAACAAAGTGAACATAAAACACTAATCCAAGATCAAAGTCTCTCGAGATTTTCATCCATCTGCTACACATACTACCTACATTTTAACACACAACCGGCACTCTATGCGTCGACGACATCACCATCTTGTCCCCTCACCCTACGGTCTGGGGACTGACTGAGGTGGGATGATCGCCGCCCACGAGGCCATAGGCAACTGGAGCTGGCGGTTCGTGGGTTGGCGATTGATGCTAGCGTTTGCGGTGGACGCAGCGGCTGATGAAGATGCGGATGAGACAGCCACGCGTTCGCATTGAGGGCACATGGTAAGGGTGGTGGGAGGGCTCATGTTCATGTAGAATTGTGGGGATAGCTTCAATGCTCGGAGCTCGTTCACCTCCTTCTGCAATCGTCTGTTCTCATCAGTAAGATTATCGCAGCATCGTCGCAAGTACTCGCAATCGACCTCGGTTTGCTTCAGCTTAGTCCTGCATCATTGTAACCAAATCTGATAAGTATACTTTGATTTCTTACATTATTTAAATCATAGTTAACTTTAGCAAGAAATTTAAACTCAGCGGCGTCATATCTATGTTTGAATCCAGTACAAGTGCAGCAGCACAAACTAAGAGACATGAATCGACATTTAACACGATGACCAAAATACCCTCCAAAAGGAAAAATTGTAACTAACCTTGCTCTTCTGTTCTGGAACCAAACCTCCACCTGTCTGGGCCTCAGATTCAGCCGTTTAGCCAAAGCCATCTTTTGCTTCTGCGCAGAAACAAAACACAAAATCTCAGTAAAGAATAATTAGAAAAACACCCTCGACCCACAAGGACATTTACCAAACTGCCACTACTCACCGGATTCAGAGTATTGTACTCCTTAAAAGTCTCTTCCAGAACCGCCGCCTGCTCCTTCGACAGGCGAAGCTTCTTCCTCGCCGCCTCTCCACCGTCGTCCTCCATCTCAAATGAGCTGGAAGCCCTCTCCGCTTCGTTCTCTTCTCTCTCACTCCTCTTCCCACTCACGCTTGAAACTGTGCTGTTTGGGGAAGAAACCATTGCTTCTTCGTCGCAATCTATCACAGTTATTGCTCGATTCATATCGATCCCTCGGAAGTATGGTCTTGTCTCCCCACTACGATCTGAGAATGTACAGATACAAGCTTTGAAGATCAATCTCGAGGGTAAAATATTACAAACTATACATGCAATGTTTTTCTTCAACGAGGACAGGAGCACTGTTCTCCTATAGAATAATATATCTTTGAGAAAAAAAGTTTTCACCTTTAACTCTTCGAGAAATGATAAAAGAAAAGGAATTATCAACCTTACGTGGAGACTAATAGAAACAAGAAATTTACCAGCAGATATCTGAAATGCATCGGTGTTCGAAGGTTTGTGCTGCTGTTGCGGCTGTTGTGGAAACGGTAACGGAGATCTAAACAGATTCAACGGAAAAGGGACTGGAACTACTGATGCCGCCGGCGGACTCAAATTCAAATTCTGATGTTGGTTCTCCGGGAACCTCAGGCTCAAACTCAAACCCAAACCATCATCTTTGTTAGCCATCCTTTCCACAATCCTATCTCTTTCTCCCCCTTCTTGTAATATGAAGAAAAAGAAAACAACAAGACTTTTCTTTGAATCTCAAATCCCTGTATCTTTTACAGAGAGTTGATGTGAAAATAACAGAACCAAGAGGGGACAGAATGAGGAGCAAAGGGGTGGTCTTTTTCTTCGGCAAAGGAGTCACAGCTTTTCTTAGGGTCAAGAATGATATATACAACCGATATATATATTACAGCACTGAAAAAAAGAGAGAGAAATAGCTTAGGTAAGGACCTATAGATACAGAGAAATATAGGGGATGGAAGGAAGTATAGATACAGTGGGCAGATGTTCAATGATGACACGTGTCAGAGGTGGCAATTGGCTCAATCATAATCATGGGATTTGGCTTCGGCCATCATGTATGTTTGTGACTTGACTAATCATTAACCATGGTCTCAATCGGTTTTCTTAACCATGGTTGAGTCAAACCATACTCTCTCACAACTGTAACTTAATTAAAAAGGGGCTCTTTATACCATTGACCGTTGACTGGAAGAGAGACGGAGCTTATGATTTATCTCGTGAGTACCGCGCAGTTATTCCACGCGCGAAGCTTTTTAAAAGTGATAAATGCAAACTTTCAGGAGTGGGTCCATTTTCCGGAGTAAGCGAGTGATGCATGTGGGTTTGCCTTTAAATATCCAAGGTTGTCTTGTCATCTTTCGGTAATTTACATTAAACTAGCAATTAATGGCCCTTAGTTGAGAGAAAAAATTTAACTATCTCGTAATGGTTGAAAAATATATTTAAAATGTGTGTATTGAATATTTGAATGTTGAATATTTGAATGTTGAAAATAAGAGTTGTAAATATTGAAAATTAGTGTGTGATGATGTAGGTAATGATGTATTTTATTTTTGGATTATTTGTAAAGATTTCCTATAAATAGATCTCTCATTTGTGAAGAAAATTACAATTGAATAGAGAGAAAAATATTATAAAGTGTGTAGTTTGGTAAATTTTGAGAGTTTGAGATTTTTACTTTTTACCATAAATTTTTACTTTTTCACAACACGTTATCAGCACGAACCTCTAAAAGACCTACATACTTTTCCAAGCTCCAAACAGAAGAAAAAGGTAACAAAAATAATTATATTTATTTTACTGTTATTTATTTATTGTGTATTTATTTAATATACAATATAATGTTATTATTAGAAATAATAAAAATAAATTTTTCATAAACTTGTTATAAATCCTGGGAGGATGTTAAGACGACATCGCACACTCCCGGTAAGGGATACGACAAGTATAAAAGCCTATAAGATTTTTAAACAAAATAAATTATGACACTCATTATAATATTATGATATGATATACATAATTATTTAAACATGTCTAATATTATATATATCATATTATTACCATAAAATTATACAAATACATACCTTTATTTTTTTGTACCCCAACGGTCATAAATGGTAAAAAACGGCTAGTTTTTGCCCTATAAATATGATTTCACAAACACATTCCATCACTCCAACTTTCTCTTCTTCTCTAAAAATTATTCATCATCAAATTTTTCGAAGAAAAAAGAAGATGGCTTTCTCAATGATATTTTTAATTATTTTGGTTGTCATACTCACGAGTCTTGTATTTATCGGAGAATATCCTCCTCGTGCGTTTTCTTTATTTTTACAAATACTTGTACTTGTTGTTTATCCGTTGCTTTGTATTGCAATAATTATTAACTAATAAAATGCATCGTAATTTTTTTTAGTACCACCATGTCAAATTTAACAAAGCTCGAATTTGTTGCGCTCGACATCACGGGAAAGAATTATATGCCATGGACTCTAGATGTAGAAATGCATCTTGAGTCATTGGGTCTAAGCGAGACCATTAAAGAAAATGGCATATGCACGTCACAAGAAAAGGCAAGAGCCATGATATTTTTGCGTCGACATCTCGACGATGGATTGAAATGTGAATATCTGACTGAAAAAAATCCCATGGCTTTGTGGAAGGGATTAAAAGAAAGATTCGAACATATAAGAGAAGTTATACTTCCGACCGCCCGGGATGAATGGAATACATTGAGATTCCAAGACTTTAAAAAAGTCAGTGATTACAATTCGGCGATATATAGAATAATCTCGCAATTAAAATTTTGTGGACATGAGGTCACAGAATCTGAGATGCTTGAAAAAACATTTTCCACGTTTCATGCATCAAATATTACTCTACAGCAACAATATAGAGTACGTGGATTCGCGAGATATTCTGAACTCATCGCCTGTCTTCTTGTGGCGGAAAAAAACAACGAGCTATTAATGAGAAATCATCAGTCCCGACCCACTGGATCAACAGCATTTCCAGAAGTAAATGCTGTAAATAAAAATGAATTTAAACCTGGAAACCAAAATCAAATTCAAAGACAAGGTTTTGGTCGAGGTCGAGGTCGTGGACGTGGACGTGGACGTGGACGTGGAATTGGCCGTGGTCGTGGTCAAGGCCGTGGTTTTGAAAATAATCGAGATAGTTATTTTTATAACTCATCTCAAAAGAACGTCCCAAACCATCCACAGAAAATGCATCATGAGAATACAAGTGTTAATGAGAAGCACTCAAAAAGATATGAAAGTTCTTGTTACAGATATGGTACTCCAGGACATTGGTCCAAAGTTTGTCGAGCCCCTGAGCACCTTTGTAAACTTTATAAAGAATCATTAAAGGGGAAAGAAAAGGAGACCAACTTCACTGAACGCAGTGACCGTTTGAGTGATTCAACTCATTTTGATGCTGGTGATTTTATGAATGATTTCTCTGGAAATGATCAATATGTTGGTGGGATAGAAATGAACAATATTGATGCTGCAGATTTTCTCAACGATTTCTCTGAAAATGAACAATATAATGGTAGAATATAAATGTACAATAATCTATTTTTCATGTATTCACAGAATAATGTTTTATTGTATAATTATGATTTGTGTTATATTTAAATATATATTGCAAGTAATTTATTTCATTGCATATTTTTTTTGAAGTTCAAATATGGAAAATGCTATGAGCAAAGCTGAAGTTTGCATACCCGATAGTGGTACAACGCACACTATCCTCCGAGATAAAAGATATTTCTTGGAACTAAAACCAACAAAAACAACGGTGAATACAATAGCAGGTCCTGTAGACTTGATTAAAGGATGTGGTAAAGCACAATTTTTGTTACCTAATGGTACAAAATTTTTGATCAATGATGCTTTATATTCACCACAATCGAAAAGAAATTTGTTGAGTTTTAATGATATATATTCCCATGGGTATGATACTCAAACAATGAATGAAGGGAATGAGAAATATATGTGTCTTATCACATATAAATCAGGAAAGAAATATGTGATTGAAAAACTACCAATGCTCCCTACTGGATTGCATTATACACATATAAGTCCCGTTGAATCAAACATGGTAGTTGATATTTCTTCGATATTAACCAATTGGCATGATCGATTGGGACATCCTGGTTCAACAATGATGCGAAGAATTATAGAAAATACACATGGTCATCCACTGAAAGACCAGAAGATCTTTCAGAATAATAAGTTTCAATGTAAAGCATGTTCTCTTGGAAAACTTATTATAAGACCATCACCAGTCAAAATCCAAACTGAATCACCAATGTTTCTTGAACGTATTCAGGGTGATATTTGTGGACCAATCCATCCACCATGTGGACCATTCAGATACTTTATGGTATTGATTGATGCCTCCAGCAGATGGTCACATGTATGTTTATTATCAACTCGAAATGTTGCATTTGCAAGATTACTTGCTCAAATAATAAAATTGAGGAATCAATTTCCCGATTATACAATCAAGAAAATTAGACTTGATAATGCTGGTGAATTTACTTCCCAAACTTTCAATGATTATTGTATGTCTATGGGAATCATTGTTGAGCATCCTGTTGCTCATGTACATACACAGAATGGATTGGCTGAATCATTGATTAAACGTCTGCAAATGATTGCTAGACCAATGATTATGAAAACAAAGCTCCCTATTTCTATATGGGGACATGCAATTTTACACGCTGCTTCATTAATTCGCATCAGACCAAGTGCATATCATAAATACTCCCCATTGCAGCTTGCATTTGGTAAAGAACCAGACATTTCTCATCTGAGAATTTTTGGATGTATGGTGTATGTGCCTATTGCACCACCGCAACGAAAGAAAATGGGACCTCAAAGAAATGTTGGAATTTATATCGGTTATGATAGTCCATCAATCATTCGATATCTTGAACCTCAGACAGGCGACGTGTTCACAGCACGTTTTGCTGATTGTCATTTTAATGAGGAAATCTTCCCAATGTTAGGGGGAGAACAGAAACATACCGAAAAAGAAATTACATGGTATGTATCATCATTGTTACATCTGGATCCAAGAACAAAACAATGTGAAAAAGATGTACAACAAATTGTACACTTGCAAAAAATAGCAAATCAAATACCAGATGCATTTGCAGACACAAAAGGGGTAACTAAATCATATATACATGCTGCAAATGCCCCTGCTCGAATTGAAATTCCAAAGAAACAAATGGAAGATACTCATGATGTTATTAAACGCCTGAAGCGTGGAAGGTCAGTCGGTTCCAAGGATAAAAATCCTCGAAAAAGAAAATTCATAGAGAAACACGATGATCACAAAATAAAGAATGACGTTTCTGAAGAAACACATGATGATCACAAAATAGAGAATGGTGTTCCTGAAGAAACACATGATGATGAAAATGTTCTGTCAGAACCACAAACTGACGAGAATCATGAAATCTCTATCAATTATATTAATACTGGAAAAATATGGAACCGAAAAGATATAGATAAAATTGATGATATATTTTCTTATAATGTGGCAATCGACATCATAAATGATAACGAAGATCATGAACCAAAATCTTTTGGTGAATGTAAAAATCGGCAGGATTGGATAAAATGGAAAGATGTCATCCAGGTTGAATTAAATTCGCTAAATAAACGTAATGTTTTTGGACCTATAGTCCTTACACCTGAAGGTGTAAAACCTGTTGGATACAAATGGGTTTTTATTCGAAAGCGAAATGAGAAAAATGAAATAGTAAGATATAAAGCTCGACTTGTTGCACAAGGTTTTTCTCAAAGGCCTGGAATTGATTATGAAGAAACGTATTCTCCTGTGATGGATGCAATTACGTTTCGGTATTTGATTAGCTTGGCGGTATCTGAAAATTTAGAAATGCGTCTTATGGATGTTGTTACAGCTTACTTATATGGATCACTTGATAGTAATATATATATGAAAATCCCTGAAGGATTTAAGATGCCTGAAGCACAAAGTTCAAAACCCAGGGAATGTTATTATGTGAAATTACAAAGATCATTATATGGGTTAAAGCAATCAGGTCGAATGTGGTATAATCGACTAAGTAATCACTTGATGAAAAAGGGATATGTAAATAATTCAATATGCCCTTGTGTTTTCATTAAGAAAACAACATCCGGATGCGTAATTATTGCTGTATATGTTGATGATTTAAACATCATTGGAACGAATAAGGAAATTCAAGAAGTTGTGTCATACTTGAAGGAAGAATTTGAAATGAAGGATCTTGGAAAAACCAAGTATTGTCTGGGTTTACAAATTGAACAAAAAGAATGTGGAATGTTTGTTCACCAGACAAATTATACAGAAAAGATCCTTAAACGTTTTAATATGGATAAAGCAAATCCTTTAAGTACTCCAATGGTTGTTAGATCATTAAACATAGAAAATGATCCATTCCGTCCATGTGAAGATGATGAATATATTCTTGGTCCAGAAGTACCATATCTAAGTGCCATCGGTGCCCTTATGTACCTTACAAATTGTACAAGGCCTGATATATCTTTTGCCGTGAATCTGTTGGCAAGATTTAGCACATATCCAACAAAGAGACACTGGAACGGAATTAAACATATATTCCGTTATCTACGAGGAACGACAGACTTGGGACTTTTGTATTCAAAAGATGCTAATCCAAGTATAATTGGTTATGCTGATGCTGGATACTTATCTGATCCACACAAGGCACGTTCCCAAACTGGATATGTATTTACTCGTGGAGGCACTGCAATATCTTGGCGTTCTCGGAAACAAACGCTCGTAACAACTTCATCAAATCATGCCGAGATTATTGCACTACATGAAGCAAGTCGTGAATGTGTGTGGTTAAAATCAATGACCCAACATATCCAAATTTCATGCGGATTATCATCTGATGAGAAGCCTGTGATACTATATGAAGATAATGCTGCATGTGTTGCTCAAATGAAAGAAGGATACATAAAAAGCGACAGAACTAAACATATTCCTCCTAAGTTCTTCGCATTCACCAAGGAGCTTGAGAAGAATAGATGTATTGATGTTCGTCACATTCAATCAAGTGAAAACTCATCAGATCTCTTCACAAAGGCACTTCCTACGTCAATATTCAGAAAGCACATATATAATATTGGGATGCGCAATCTACGAAATTTGTGAAGAATTGTTCGTGTCAACATGAGGGGGAGTTTACGTGACTGCACTCTTTTTCCCTTCCTATGGTTTTTATCCCAATGGGTTTTTCCTAGTAAGGTTTTTAACGAGGCAGTATAAAAACACGTAATGAAGACAATCATTATGATCATCATCACAAGGGGGAGTGTTGAAAAATATATTTAAAATGTGTGTATTGAATATTTGAATGTTGAAAATAAGAGTTGTAAATATTGAAAATTAGTGTGTGATGATGTATGTAATGATGTATTTTATTTTTGGATTATTTGTAAAGATTTCCTATAAATAGATATCTCATTTGTGAAGAAAATTACAATTGAGTAGAGAGAAAAATATTATAAAGTGTGTAGTTTGGTAAATTTTGAGAGTTTGAGATTTTTACTTTTTACCATAAATTTTTACTTTTTCACAACAATAATAATACTTTTAATGCCAGTGATGAAACATAAATGTATTTATATTATATACTGTTCATGATTCCTAATGTGGCGTTTTAACGCGATCAAAATTACCCTCTTTTTTAAATATTTCTGAAAATTTGTAGCTAGTAAAATATTTTTTAGACATAAACTAGGATATAAACGAATCAAACCACTCGCGAGCTACTTAGAACTTGATTCGGTAAAAGCTCGATCAAAATTCTCTGTTAAATTTATCGAGTCCAGCTCAACAATTTTATAGTGTCGAGATCAAGTTTAAGGATGTTCGGCTAGTTTATGTCGACTGGACTAGTTTGTTGAGATTTGAGGATCGATAATAACTTGTATCATCTCACATCAAATTTTGAGTGTAAGAGAAGTGATTGAAAGACTATAAAATGATAATTCTGTCTCCTTAATTTCTTATATCTTCATTGTCCTTTTAACTATAAATATTCGACGAGCTCGAAAATTATATTGTTTAATAAACTCAAAAAAGAGTCCGTTTAACGAGTCGCGACGAATCGAGCTTGAGTCATACTCGTTACATGATGAAATAGCTATTAACGAGCCGACCTCAAGCTATTCGTAAGCTTAGTAAATTTTAAAACGAGTTGAGCTTGAACCTCATTATAAAAACTCGAGCGTACTCCAACTCATATATACTTTAAACAAATCGAGCCTGAGTCTGATACATGATGTATAAACAAACACGTTGAGCCACACGTTCCATGTATTTGGTCGATGTGAAGAGAACGGAAAGTAAAAACAAAAAACATTCATGTCTCTTGAACAGATATAATAAATTTAGTTTTTGTTTACATAATTATTTCATATCAGATTGTCAATATCGAAGCTAAGACATACAAAAAAATTAAAAGGAGACTAAACAGATTTTGGAAAATTGTTGTAATCCATGTCGATTTTGATGTTTTGTACCTGAAAATTAATTTCAAAAATAGATTTAAAAATATAAAACAAATGAAAAATAATGTTATTAGGATTTATCTAATATGACCGTACACGCTTTTAAAATAACAATAATTATTTTCTTAAAAGAGATTCCTTCCTTTTTCTTTTTGTTGCACAATATTTATTTACAACTTTTAGTTTTGTTAATGGAAATTAAAAATATCTGTTAAAAAATAGAAGAAGAAAGTGATGTTAAATTTTTGAAATAATTAATAATAATTAAGTTGGGAAAGGTCTGGGAAGAAGGGAGGATGATCACGTGGGATGGGTGCATGGGGTTCACGTGTACATGACCATGTAATGCTCGCCCACGTGGCGGCACGTGGGACCACAGGGGAGCGCTCGTGCGTTGCCTTGTCTCTCTCCTATCCGACGCCCACAATGTTACAATCATTGGATTCTTTTTCTCACCTCTCCCACACCACGCATTTTACCTGATTAATAATTGAATTATGTAAATAAATTATATTGTGATTATTAAAATAATTAAATAGAAGTCAAAATAATGATAGATAAATTATAAAATGTTTGTTTTAATCGATTAAAATTAAATTATGGTTTTTGATTTTTTTATTATTATACATTGTATAATAAAAAATATTAATGATATTTATTGTTGAAAAATATTTTTTTTACATTTTTTTATATTTTATATTCAAATTTCTTTGTTTTAAATTTTGTATGATTAATTATTTTATAATGTTCCTTGAAATTTTTTAAAAAACATTTAATTGAAAATATATACATACATAATTTTTTTATACAATATAATATTGCATAACCTAGAATATAATACCATACATTTTTAGTTAGCAATAATTATTTACAAAATTTATATTTAACTTTGTTATTATTATATTTCTTCTAATTTATATTTTAAAAATATTGTAAATATTTATTTTTTCACACTTAAAATATTATAATTTTAACTATTTGTAGTTTGACTAAATATAAATGTAAATTATAAATATGCTTTTAAAAATCACACTAGTTAAAATAGATTAAAAATCATTCATTGATAATAATTAAAACGAGCTCATATATTTATTATGATCGATAGATTTTATAGTAAACACTCAATAATTAATCAACTCGATTCTAATCAAGCTAGCCAAGAAAACGCAACCTAATAGTACTACATCGACTATTGATTGTTTTGTTAGCATGGGCCTCTCAAAAAACAAACGACGATGAAAGATATTTTGACTATTTATTTTTTTAAAAAAAAAAACATTATTAGTAAAAAAGCAAAAATGGCCCTAATTAATTGAGGGCTTGGAAAACAAAGCATTGAATGAGTATGTGCAGAATAGCGACAAATAGAAAATAAGTGGGAAAGATTGAAACTGACCCGTCTCCATCTTGGTTTTGGTCCACAATTGTAATCATTGCATTCTTGTGTACTTTGTTTGAACCTCTTTTTGAATAATCATTACACCCTTGATATTATCAATCTCATTATTTCTCCGACCCACCCACTTGCTTTTTTCCTTCCAAATTCATGATGAGATTTCAATCTCTTTTTTCGATTTTTTTTTTTTTTTGTTTTTAAGGTAAAATGCGAATTACTATAGTTTTTATCATATTAATTTTTCTCACGAGCCCATGTTGGAATTTGGATCCAAAATCATTGGGATATTGAGGCCAATATCTCTATTGATGGATGTTTTGTGATTTTTGCTAGATAAAAAATCAAATGATTGTAGGATATTGTTTGTATTTTATATTTTATTCAAATGAAATATATTTTTCAAGACAAAAAAAAAGAATGGTAAAAAAAAAAACTTTACGATTTTATAAGTTTAAAAAGATTAATAATAAAAGAGAAGGTGGTGTAACAAATGATTGGGGAAAACTGGATCTGTGGGTGTGGAGGGGACAAACACGACAGCAAGGTGGGCCCTCTTTACTTTTAATGTTTTTTTGCTCTTTTCTTCCCAATAATAATAATAATTGAAATATTTTGACACATGACCACACGACATATAGAGTCCCACCGCACGTGAACATCTCTGGGATTTGATTATTTTGACCCCCAGATTTAAGGATAATTACTTGCCGACCCCTTCATCCCACGTGATTCCCACTGCCATACTCGTCCCTACTCCCGTCGCTGTTGCCCTATTGCCCTCCCATCGTCGCCCATTTAATTCAAATTGACGCCTCTATCTTATTTTTATTATTATTTTTTAACTTTGAGAATCAACGGCTTTATTTTTTTATGTAATCAACGTAGTATCATACATATTACGTTGATTTAAACACGACAATTTTTCCGATAGGTTTGGGGCTTGCGGAGAAAACCCGAAGCACTTGGATTATTTCTAACTGAATTTAAAGATTTTTTTTGTTAATTCAACCTATTTAAAACGTTGATGAAGATAATGATTTGATTCACGTGAATTCGAAGATGACTATGACAAATTCGACCCATCTTGTTACAATTTCTAAATTATTTGAAGCTAGCATGGAGATTTAATATTTGTGAACCGGGTACACGAGCCCGATGGAGACTTCATCTACGCAGAGATTAAATAGAGAATCCCCGATTACAAAAACGCGGATTGAGGCAAGGATGAAAAAGACAACCCCGCCCTCGTCCCGTCCCAATGTCATCCCTACGATGATCGGGTAAACCACACTAGACAAGTTACGTGTAACACACTCAAAGTTGAGATGACAAAAACAGTGAAATATCGAAAAATTTGAACTCAATGTCTCTCGATATAGCTCATCATACTCTATCACCCGACCCATTAATGGCCTTCTATTTTATTTTATTCACACATGTTAATGGGCATATCCGTCCCTTAATTAAATCGAATAACTAAATTTTAAAAGTTTTTATTTATTTATTATTATTAGACTACAAACTTAATCAATAAAATTTGACATCATAGAATAACTCAATGTTATTCTTTTCATAACAAAAAATATTGTATAGGTTGATGTCATACTGTCAAGATTTTTGAAGATACTACAATACATCATTTAATACTTGAATGTGCGAAAAAATTATATACAAACAATCGAATATAATAAATGATTATAAAAGCATTGAATCAAATTGTTGGTATATCCAATAAAATATCACCAAAAGTTGCGTTTTAAAAGGCAAAAAAAAAAAAAAATTATTATTAAAGATATGCTGGAAAAATATGGTTGTCAATTTGAAGAGTATGGCTGTCACGGATCACATCCACATGGTTGATGATAAATTAAGGGTTGCAATTAGGGAATTAAAATTGGTCAAATGTTGCACTGATTTTGAAGCAAATCACATGGGACAACTAGGATGCACACGAGGGGGCCTCTAATCATGGATTAAATTATGATTAATCTATAGTAATAGTACTGTGATTATTTTTCTCTTCAGAGAAACTTGGTGATATTTTAAGGATAATGTCTCTCTTTATGATGGGTATATGTCAAAGGGCATGATTGATAGGTTGGACTAGAATAAGGTAGGAATAAAATCAACATTAAAATGAAATAATAAATGAGTATAGAATGATAATTATATTTCATTTCAATGATCGGTTTTTTTTTTTAAACTAAAAATTAAAATAACAGCTAAAATACGAGGATTGTCATTCTCAAAGGTGAAATAGGGTCGGAACTCATGCCATAATCCTCCTATTCCATTCTCGTCCCGATAAAAATCATGAATCTTTTTGTTTCTCTCGATCTCGTATCCGATATTATCGTGACCCGAAAGTTTGGGATTGCGAAAGTTAGGAACTCCATGAAGTACAGAGAAGATATCTCGGAAGGTCAAGATCTCCTCAGATAGAGTGAAGATATCGCAATATATATAGCGATGAGAACAACAATATGGTCTCTTTTACTCTTTTAAGTTTAAGCTGAAGATAGAAAATAACAATAAATTTTCTTTTATTTTGTATACTTTTATTTGAATTAAAATATTTATTTATGTGATTTTTTTTATATGTATGAATTGGTTAACCATTTAATTTAAACCTTAAATTTGTTATCTACTAACTGGCCTTTTTAAATATGTGAGTCAATTTCTATAAAGATTTCGGCCCAATATTATTTTATTTAAAATGACAATATTCCAACTCAATCTGAATAATATTTTAGGGTCGGGAGGATATTAGTTTCATTATCCTTCTCCCGACATTGATTGGGACGAATCGAGATTTTTTCGAGATGGGAGTGGAGCGAAGTTCGAATTGGATCCAAATTTTTTTTGCCAGCCCTATTCGAGATTGCAAATTGGCGGGCCCGTTATGATGTGGTTGAAGATAATAATTGAAGAATTATTAACCACTGAAAATGCTCAACAATCATGTCGTTGAACCCTACCTGAATCCTTCCAAAAGGTTACAGTTGCTCCGTTCACGTGATCTTGCCTCCTAACTCGTCAACTTATCTTTCAATTTTTATATTTTCTCCTATTTCGATTTTTTATTTTATTCAAATTAATGAATCATCATAAAAAGAAAGATTTTCCAAATATTTGTGATCCAAATTAAACAAGCACCCTTATAAATATTACTAAAGCCTAAGAATTTCATTGAATCAATAATGGATATCTTCTTCTTTTCCCTCTCCCTATTAATCAATTTTTGGTTGTCAACGTTACATATATCCTAATAAGTTGGTTTGGTGTTTACTAATCATTTGATAACAATTCATATTATTTCAATAAATATGTCAAAATCATTCATTGTGATATAAAAATATCTCATGGTTTGAAATGCATTATTCAACTCAATATCCCCATCAATAAAATTTTTAGTAAAACAATGGAAGTGAAGGGGTGAAATGAATATCTGCACCTGGCACACCACGTGTCATGTTTGCTCAAATTCTTTCAGACATTTGGGGTCAAACAATGGTAAACACATGCATCTCAACAATCCAACCATTTGCTTAAAATAATTAAAATAACAGAATAACTTCTCCGTACAGATACAACTCTATCGTCCAGCCTAGCAAATCCACAGTCCCCACCCCACCCTGTTGATTCTCTTGGAGTTCGCACGTGCCATTGTGTGCATAATTCAAGATTCAAGATTTTGGTTGCCTAATCTTTGAGGTGAAATCATCAAGAAATTTTGGTTTCATGGAAGAATCAAGGATTTTATTTATTTGGGTGGTTGAGGATTTGGCGAATAACTTCTTAGATAACTACTTGATTGAAGAACAACTAATTGTGAACTTTATGCTTTTTTTATGTTCCGAACATGATAATAATTTGTTCAAGGAAAACGATTTCCCACACGACCAACCTTTCTTGGTTACGATACTGAGGTAAAATTGCTATAATATGAATACAAGCAACACTGAAGGCAAGAAATGACTTATTTTAGTTAATATAATATAAAATGTAAAATAACAGTTGATCAAATTAATCCTATTGGATTTAGAAAGTTTATAGACAAATTTTAGAGATTCACACATTCAAACACATCTTTATTGGTTCAAGATTCTCGTTACATAACGCATCATGTGAGACCAGATCGATAGTAGAGGATCTCACGTAGAACATTGCCTAAAACAAATCGCTACCAATCACTAGAACGAGTTTTAAAAATAACATAAAATAGTATAGCACTCTTACATGGAAAATTTCAGAAAATGACAAGGCATCCACACAAGGGAGGAATAAGCTTATCCGAACACCTATAATGGTGGGGCGTTGTACGGGTGATGGCCATAGTAAGGAGCTTGTCCTGTTGTAGGCGGCGGCACATACAATGTAGGAAGCGAAGGCAGCATTCCAGCTTGATGAGTACTGAAACATTTCATGGTAAACTTCAATTACATCTTCCTCAAATAAGTAGTCTTTATTCATATGGCATATTTACGAGCAATCCCGAGTTTGTCTAATATATATTACATTTTTTTTCGAAAATCTAATTTTTATTACATTTAGTATGACATACATTTGAATGAATTGAATTGATAGATAATGTATACTTGAAATGAATTTGAAAATGATTTCATGAACACTTTATTAATTGATCATTAAAACGCATGATATATGAGAGTGGGTCATCTTTTAAGCGAAAGATCAAGACTCAATTGCAAAACCATTAAAATGCATGGTATATGAGAGTCAGTCAACTTTTGAGAGAAAGATCAAGACTCAATCACAAATTGCAACGATCCATCAGTCTCTCATTTATATAAAAAACACTCAATAAAAATTTGTCGCAGATGCAAGCACGTTAAATATAAAAGTGTTAAGGTATATTCAGAGATACAAACCTGTTGGTATAAAGACCGTGGACATGGCTGTAACCTTGGTATAGTGCATCTGACATGCCATGCCTGTGAAAATAACAGCACTTCTTATTAGCTTAGCTCATAGAAGTATTCGAAACACATGTAAAATCAAATCTGGATGAGACCAAAATTACCAACTTACATTGGTTGCTGAATTGGTAATTGTTGTGATTGAACAGAAGTTTGTTGCAGTTGACCACCTGCTTGTCGCATCAACTCAGCATACACATATTCATCAACACGTTGTTTGGCAAGAGCAACCTAACAAAGATATTGACATCAAGAATCCGAAAATGGCAGCTCAAATCCAAATTTTTTCTGATTAGTAATTTTAGTAGTCCTATTAGTTAGGGATGGATCGGATGGTCTAGTAACGCACAGGATTAGCAAAAAATATTTCTTGTGAAAAGCAATTCTGACTAGTGAATGACTTGAAAACACCATCGGATTTTACTAGGAAAAGAGAAAAAAAGGTACAAGCAAAAGAAACTTTACCTGTTGAGCACTACCACCTAGATGGATTTGCCTTTGTGTTTGTTCACCTCGGCCACCATGAACCTGCATAAAGAATAAGAACAGAGGGAAAAGGACATGTAATCTGTAAATCATCCATAAAAGATAACAATATCCCAATATCCGAACCTTTGAAACCACAACTTACCTGTATAAACTCCAAAAGTTTGATGGGACTTAAACATAAAAAAGAAAACAAAAACAAAGATGAACATTTCGACACAATCTACAACTTCTCAACCTGTTTCACAGAGGGCGTGAGAATTCAACGTATATAAGTTATTGGTTGCCATAGCAAAATGATATCCATGAAAGCAATAAAACTTGTGGTTATATTAATATATTAATTTCCTTCAATCATGAATAACAATCTGCCTTGTACGAAATAGAAACAACCAGAAATAAATATGCATGAGCATCACCCAATCAATTATTTTCGCAGTAAAATCTGCTACGAACAGCAGAGGCATTTGAACACATGCAGGTAAATTCAAAATACCTTGATATTTGCTCCGGACTCATTTCTGATCCTTGAGATGTTAGCACCGAACCGCCCAATCAACCCACCCACCAAATTTTCAGGAACCAACAAATCCAGGTTAACATATTCAGCTGCAAGATTTTTAGTCCAAGTATGATGTATTTATCGGAAATATAACATGGTTACTTTCACCAAATATTGCAATTAAGCTAATCAAAATTCAACTGTAATACTGGAATGCAAAGGGTTAGTACCAGAAGCAGGATCCAAGTGCTGTTGAGGCTGCCGATGAAAACCAGAATTATAAGTTGGGCTTATTGATATCACTTGCTTCGGCGGGTTCTCTCTAAACATAGCGAGTGACAGTATTATTAAAAAAAAAAGATGTAGAGAGAATTAACGCCATGCGAACCACCAATGCTCACCTAAGTTGACAACCAATTTCAACTACAGCTCTAAGAACAACAGGGATATCTCCTGATATCTGCGAAAACAAAACGAGTAACACTCACAGAACCAATAAATAGAGTTTCATCAGTTTTAGGGAAGCATTGATAATGGGAAAAAATTAATTGTAGATCACAATATTCAAGATCCATCAGGCATGCAAAGAGAGTACTCAAATTGTTTTGCAGGTCCAGCGTCATTCACTAGGCCTTGCATGTGACACAAAGATAATAATCCGTTGAACTGATATTATAAAATTTAGAACATGAATTGTTTTTCATATAAAAAGAATGAGCAAGAGAATGGTGCAGTGCACAAGGAAAAAAACATTATAACACACTCATGAATCTACAGTACAATTTCAATTCTATGCACTTGATAGGCAAGACCATGTTGGTATGAAAGATGAGATCCCCCATCAGCTAACCTGCACAACGCGATCTGACTCATGAGCGGATGCATATGGAGGTAACTGACTAGGAGAAAGAACCGTAATATTTGCTCCAGAGGAATTCCTCAAGTTCTCTATGTTTTGACCTGAAACTCCAATCAAACCACCAGCTTGAGAACCAGCAATCAGAAGCCTCACTGTATTAGCTGCTACATGTCCGGCGCCAACTTTCGCTGTCTCCACATTACCACTACAGTCTTCCTTTAAAATTAGTAGGAAAGAAACGTTCCACATTAATGTTCGATAACAAACAAATTCAGTAATTAAACAAGACAGACACAGCAAACAACAAGAACTAGAACTAAGTAGAAGGAAACAAACAAAGGCTCTTGCACTGAACTTTCTTGAACTCAAACATAGTCACCGGCTCAATCAAACATGTGTAACACAATCTTATACATTCGGCTCTCCCTTCATCTTCCAACCCAACAACAGTTCTCTCATGTTTGCAAGGTCTATGGAGATTTTAATATTATTTGTTAGAAAACCATTAATCCTTGTTGCAATCGATTGTGCAAATACCTATTCTTGGAAGTCCGTAGCCATTTCCTTAAATTGAAGTCTAGCTTACTATTTGTAATTCTTAATCCACAAAAATATTATCCACTCTAAATAATTTTCCTGCATAAGCAAGAACAGTCTCATGAGATTGCACACCCCTAGCAATATAAAGAAGAGAGAATTTTTATTATTAATTAACGTGACACTCAGTCTACTGTAGATTTGCTGATTCTTATCCTGAGAATTCATAGGCAGTCAGCACATGTTAGAGGTTTATGACATCCGAGTTGGTAAAAATCTAAACAAATTCAAGTATTCAACTGACATGAAGTTGAACCAAACCACCAAGCAAGATGCAATGTCCACAACAATGATCCAAATGGAAGCTTTGGAACAACATCATTATATTCTAGTTACAGTACCTTGAGGATAAGGGTAACAATTTGATGAAGAGCATTTTCCGCATCAGAGAAAACATTGTCGCTATCTTGGGAACTCACGATGATCACTCGCTCTTCATGTCGCTGCAAAACCGTCATGTCAATAAATATCCGCAGCCAGAAATAGCATCACCAAATATAGGTCTAATATTACATAACAATGGAAGTTGGATGAGATATTCAAAATAAAAATCTGGCCATCAGCTCAAGAAACCCATTCTGAAAATGACATAATTACACAGAGGCATGTGAATGGTGGGGTCTCTTCCGCATCTGGACCCAGTTGAGCTAGCCCTATGGATGCAAAATTATAAGTCAGACCCAGAAAAAGGTTGCCTTTAGGATCCATATATTTCAATATTCTTTTCTTGACAGGATGCTAAATTGACCTAAACTTGGATCCATCAACCCCTCATCCCAACCCCACCGAAACATCCATACACATACAGAATAGAAGGGAGGGAAAAAGGGGGTTGCACAGATGGAGGTAAGGAGGAAGAGCAATGGCCATGCGGCCAGGGCCACTCCAAAAGGGGGTTGGGGGGTGGTTGAGACTAAGGTCTACGGGTTAGCAATAAAGCTATGGGGACGGGGATAAAGCAAGCAGCAGGGGTGGGGAATAATACAATGGGGTGGGATAAAGAAAGCATAAGGGGTGGGAGTAACATAGTGGGGGTGGGAGCAAGAAGCGATAGGGTGGGGTATGAGACTTTAATTTTAAAAATACCAGAGATAATCTGACGTAAATATGGATATTTAGTTTTTTGACTTTGATGCAAAATGGATGTGGTCCGGAACCCGTTTGAGATTTCCAGCAAGAACGTGATGAACCTGGATCTGATTTATAAACTCACCACCTTATCGGCCTAAATCCCTTTAGAAATATAGAGGGGCCTAGTTCCTCTATCTGTTAAGATAGAACTGCAGAGCAACAAAATAAGAATGTGAGTTTCATGTCATATCCTACCAGCTTCATTTTGTACATTAAATTTGACTTTGTTTTTTGCCGAAAACCTAAAACTTATCGTTAGAAAACAGGATAATGAAAAATAAACACCACCACCTTCCCCCATACCAAAACTCCACTAAAGATGACATGTTTGCTCATGCTGTTACTTCTTTTTTCATCTCCGTAAGAATATGCACCTAAACCCTAGTATTAGCATCAGCTTCCCGAGTTGATGATAGGTACCAAAAATCTGAATTCCAAACCATGCACAAGTTGCATCGTAACCAATTAAATTTTCACATTGTTACCATCACCTGTCTTCTACACTTCAATTGGGTAACAAATCAACTATGTACCAAAGTTTAGATTGTCTTAATAAATTTAAAAACAGAAAATATTTCCAGAAATATATTTACATCTTAGATTTATTTCGAAAAAATTGAAACTGCAACAGTTGGAATTTATTTTTTGTTATTGTTAAGCAGATGCCAAACTTCTTGCTTCCTCTTTGCAACACATTACATCCCTTTCGTTTTTATACAAATAAAATATAATTAAAATAAAATTAGCGCCAGAAATAGGACAAACAGTCCATGATCAGAACTGCAGCACAACTCTCGCAAATATAATATTTGAACCCGTTGTTGATCATTAAAATTATAACAAACCCAAAGAACTCAATCAGTTAAAAAAATAAAAACTTACTTACCGAGATAGCATCAGCAATTTTAATAGTAGCTTTAGTATCCTCCCGAACCTTCTGAATTCGATGGCCCCCCTTCCCAATGACCTTTCCGATCTGCCTTGACGGCACCACGATGCGATATATCAAGTCTTGCGTAGCAACCACACGCCGCTTCGCTGCCGGCATGTCTGTTGAGGCCCCTTCATCTGCATCGGCCTCCGTGTCATCCTCCCGATGCCTCTTAAGCGTTGAAGCCGGAATATCCGCCGCCACAGTATCCTCTGGTGGTTCCGGCAGAGTCGATGAAGGATTCATGCGAGAGGCTGATGGTGACGGAGGACTAGGGTTAGCGTATGAAATCGGATCCCCGGATGGATTCGGATTTTGGATATGGATTGGGTCATTAATTGGGTCTGCGAGGCTTTGTGCTCGAGACATTGTTTGTGCCAGGCTGTCAGCTACGAACCCCCCCGCTCGCAAATCAAATAGACAAAGGTAAAAAAATACTCCACATTATATTATATTATTTATATATACTAAAATAAGGAGTGATTTTCTTAAAAAAAAAAGGAGTGATTTAATTTTTATAAAAATAAAATACTGAATAATATTTTTTCTTTCATTAATAAATTACATACATCATTACACTCTTGTGCAAAATCTAATTATTTAAAAATCGATTTGAAATTGTGAAACATATAAAAATACTTGTACCTCATATAACCAAATTGAAATTTAATCCTTGGATGTGTTAGCGTCTTGTCAACCTTTATCGATGTATTTCTAATTTTCAGGAACAGATGGCAACAATCATACACAAGTAACACAAAACTATTATGAATTTGTGAGATGTCTCTCAAATTCGATCCAATTCATTAAAAAATATTATTTTTAATTATATGTATAAATCAAGTTGACATGTTTCAAAGTAAAATAATGTGAAACCATCTCATAAAAGCAAAGTACTTGGACCACTAATTTGTACATACATGTTTTTACGATTGAATTGGGAGTAAGTTGTGTCCTACAATCTAGGACACTGCAACGAGTGATAGTTCTGCTGTGCTGAAAAACCGCACAGCAGTTGAATAGAGAATTTTTAAATCCAAGTGTTTCACTCATATTTGCTGGTAAGTTCGTGCCTCTTCTTTTGCCCTGTCTCTGCATTGGCTTCTGATGTATCGTCGTCCAACGACGAATAAGCCATCCAAGCATGGTCGAGCTTGCGTTTTGGCCGTACAACAGTCGAACCGGGAACCTCAGCATCACGACAAGTTACGAGCCCGTCACTCTTTTCACCATATCTGATCTGAAGCAGCTGAGCACATGCAGCCATTGCCGCACCGAGAGGAACCACAACAGAGAGTGTGGTAGGTGAATCACTATCGAGAGGGGAAAACATGTGTAGTTCTGCATGGGCTACACGAGATAATGTAGCCAAAACAACTGGAGAAATGCTAGCCTCTGTGTGGAACGAAACAACGGGAAGCTCCCTAGGTAAATGGTATTCTCGCAAGAAGTTTTTTCTCCTCTCGTACGTTAAATCTTCAAGCGCCTGCATGTCACCCTTCATAACAGCTACCAATATTAGCGCATTCTATTGCTACAATGTATGGTGGATTTTGTGCTATGTGCTGTTATAAATGAATAAATATCTCCTCCAACTCCCTCATACTACAACAAAGAAACAAAATGAATTGGCATCTTACTCAATATTTCAGGTAAGTGTCAAATTTCAAGACTATAATAAACCTGATAAACAGTGTATCCCGTCCCAATAAAAAAAAACATTACAATTTTAACCTTTTTAGGTTCTGTGTCATGGTAATTTCAAATGAAATACACCAAAACATTTAAGGAAACAAGAAACAATATCAGAGTAAAGGGCGGATGTAAGAGTACCTTAATAACTTTACAAATCAGGATCTCCATAAGCTTACGGACATTAAAATAATCACCAAGCTGTCCTTCCCGTAATATATCTGAAGCAATTGGACTACCTCCATATGGACTTTGTGCTAATGCTAACCCCGCAACCTTGTCTTTGAGTTCATCCCAATACATGGACAAAGAGGCAGCCGCATCGACACCCCCCTTGCTATGGCCAAGTAGTAAAACACGTTTCTTTGAACCCCAATATAATTCCTCTATGTAGTCCTTTATCTCTTCAGCGTTCTTATCTACTGAAGCCTAAACCTTAAATTCATTAATAATAAATAATAAAAATAATACCAAGTAACCAGTGTTAATTGACAAACACCTCACTGTGAATTTTGGCTATATGACAGGTGAGGCCCATCTTTGAAAAACTTGTTTTTGTATTCACAAAGTAAAGAGGCCCATGGTTGCTGAAAAGACCTACAAAAGTAGCAAAGAGTAACGATTAAACGTAACATAACCTGATAGCTGAGAGTACTGAGAATCATTTTCACTGTTTAAATTTTTTTTAAATAGTGCAAATAATCCAATGCTACATAATTATATTCCTAACACTTACGAAGCACCAAAACGAATTTACAATAAAAATCATTACTGTTCAAAATAATTATTGTTAAACTACTTCCTCTAACCATAACACAAGGATGAAAGTGTACAGAAAATGAAGCTGATGATTATTTTTAATTATAGAATGATATTAATATTACCGGGCCAACTATGTGCTGTTCACAATCATAACCTACAGAACCGCCAGGAGAGTAATAACTAATACCCTAACTCAATATAGCTTTTGTGTTCCTTCGCTTTTATGATTTGTTGGGACATATCCTCGCAGCTGTTAGTTGGGAGGGAATTATGACAAAGTTCTACAGCTGTACCCTGGGGTAGTTAGCAAAATAATATTGGTTAAACATTTTTTTTTTAAAAAAAGGCCACCCATGTGTATTTGAGCCACCCATGTGTATCTGAATTCACTCAAATACACTTGTGAAGGTTACTTTTAAAAATGAAATTTGACCGAGGTAATTCCCCCAAATTTCCCTCAGGTGCCTAACAAGAAGGTCTCCAGAGATACCACTTTATGAGCTAACTAGGGGAAATGAGTTGCTACCTGGGACCAACAAGTAAACCATTGTGTTTGGCAACCCATGCAATCCATGCCTGATAGAGAAACACAACTAAATCATACACATGAACTAAGAACATATCTAATGAGATATGCTGAAAAAATACACATCGAATAAACCTTATATCATCAAGTATTTCTGTAAATCTTCCAGTTCCATCTTCAACTGGTGGCATGTCCGGATCTCGTTGTAACCATCCAATGTCATAAGCAGAGCCTTGAACTGTCCTCTTGACCTTTTCAATAAGGCTGATAACAGAACAATAATAAGATAATTTCATAAATAAATAGAGCAAGAAAATCAGAACGTGAAAGTGCAACAAATCAAGGTCTATCATTTGATGTGTTGTTAAAAAGTAGATGATTGGCAAAAAAAATGACAAAACTAGACAGGATCCGACAAACACTTCTTTCTTTGCGAAAATTTTGCGATCAAGTTTTTCGTGTAAAATGGGGATACCGGATATGCCAACCCATCAAATAAAAAGCACAATGCCCATGCATTGAATCCACTAAATATAAAAGCGGCAACATCTAGCAGGCTCAGACAATCATTACCGTTGAAAAAGGGAAATGCCATTTTGGTGGTTGTTATTTGATTCCACAACCAAGTTAGAATTTTGAGAAGGCTCTCCAGCAGAGTTCCTGGTTACTCCACCGTGTACTATTGGAGCATCAAATTTGGTATCAATTGATTCAAAAACAGATGAAGCACTGCCACTTGAAGACATATTCCGATTAGGTGTCAAAGATATGGCTTCTCCTGAAGCAAACGTCAACATTTCCGGCCCATCAGAGTCTTCAGATACAGGTCCCACTGCAAGAAATTTATGCATTAGTTAAACAGCATAACTTTCAAAGCATTGCCATTTCTAGCAAATCATTTTTGGTGCTTAGGAAAGAGATGGAGGATAAAATATATAATTCATATAAAAAACGAGGCAAACTTTTTATGACATGTGATGATCCAAATCAATTTAAATAGAATGTCGTCGTCCTCAAAGATGTTTACCATATGATCAAATAGCCAAAAACATCAAAAGTGAATAAATTGCTGCATCTTGCGCCACATGGAATGACTTCACGGTGTTCAACACAAAATATGGATTTAGTTGGTCGCCCAATGATCTCAAATCTTAAACCCTACCTACTTTTATTCCATTCTCATATTAGTTTCTTCACTAAAAATGCACCTTCCATATCCCTCAATAGCTGACCAGTCTGCTCTCTGAAGAAAATACTTTTATGCCTTTTCTGTAAATAATCAAGTGATAAAATATATTTTGCCCACTCTTGGATCAGATGAAGTGTATTTTTTAGTTTCATTCATCTCACATGCATCATTATGTCAGAAATGGAAAACTATGCCTTATTTAAATGCACTAATTTTTCAGTGAATTTTACGTGTCGAAAAGACATCTGCATATGTAAATGCCCCAAATTAGATGCTAGAACTCGACATCAAGAAAATTGTGGCAAATGATTTAAGGAACTGAAAAATACAGGAAAAATGAGGTAGAAAATGTGGACAGAGAGGATGCTAGTTTTCAACAACTCGTGTTCAATTATTGTTATGCTTCACATTCTCAATGTCTGGAACATAGCACCAATCCGTTGAACAAAACCAAAGTATTGATGAATAAAGATCAATTTAAATTAAAAGCTGAACGTTGGGATGTGTAATACATCGACACTTTGAGTAATAAACAACTTGCATATTCAAAGTCTTCTTAATCTGACATTGTTTGCGTTTTTCAATTTCTAAAAATCGAAATTTCGCGTCCATTTACTATGCAGCCAACAGATGTCCAAATTATCATCTATTTTTTAAAGGTCCGCCATCCATATGATATTCAGAAGACTCTTGAGATGCAAATTTAAAGTAAACAACAAAAGGGACAGTAATCAGATACAACACAGAAAGAGAGGGACAATAGAGAAACATCATCAGAAAACAATATCGAATCATAGCTCATTGGATCACAGCTCCAAACTCAGGTTCCCTTACAGGAAATGATGAAACCGAGCACAAAATTTTAAATAGCACAAAGGAGTGTGTTTTCTTATTTTAGAAAGACGTGTGCTTGACCTAAAGACTGTCCATCGACAAAACAAAAGAAGCTGAGACCTCTTATGCTTTAATAACAGCAGAAAAACACTCGTAAACAAACATGAAGATTCAGTTGCGGTAATTTGTTTTAAAATCAAATGATTTTCCTCCACGAGATAATCTGCATCAGCAACAATCATAGTATTCCATTAATATTGAAAATTAAAAAATTTACCACTAGTACAGTGTTACAACAGAATAATGCAATGCATAAATAAATGCATTCAGAATCTGTAATACCTCATAATTTGGTATATATTTAATTATTATATATTACTAATAATTTTTTTATTTATTAAAAATAAAATAAAATGAAATAACTAATTCAAATATTTAAATATATTTTTAGCTACTCATACATGCATGCATAGGGAGGTATCATCATCATCATACTTGCTTAACTAACACTCCACCTTCCTTCTTGCCCAACCGGCAATCGGAAGATGTCTAACATGGATTGGAGGAAAGACTTGCTTCTTGCCTATAAAAGAAAGTCATTCACTTGATGAATTTCAAGAGTTTCTTAGCCTAATTTCGAGTTTTAAGGGCTGGTCTAGAGTAGGGTTTGAGTGGTGTGAGAATGGAGCTTTTTAATAGTTGAGAAAAATAGGAAAAAAAAATTCATTCTATAACTCAAACTCTTCCAAAAATTCTACAAAAATTCCTCAAAACTCTCTACTTACCCAGAAAGATATCAGAGAAGGAGGTGTCGAAAAATTAGCAGCCGATTTTTCGTCAAAATTCATAAACCACCGCTGCCCGGGAAGGAAATAATGCCGGAAAACTCACTTTTCAGGTACTGTTTTCACTCCCAATTTCCGTAACTTTGCTGACCGTATTTCACCTTAGTATAAACACGAAAGTTATTCATTGTATGTCATACTTCTCATTCATGTCTTTGGTTTCCCGGAATCGGCCTCGGAAATAGTGTTCTCCGGCAGCCGAGGTCGGGGTGTGAGTTTACTAGTTATTCCTTTTGTGGCACGTTTCGGCTGGGAATTTCAGTAAAGTGCATAACATAAGAGTTGTAGGAAATCGTATTTTAAGTTTGCTGGAAAAAAATTGGCTGCGCGTGGTGGCCGGACGCCGGCCACGCGCCACCGGAATCGGCGCGTGTAACAGCATGCTCTATATTATTCTAGGCTGCTGTGCAAGTTTCGTAAATTTTGGATGATTATTTCATTTACTATAAATTTTTAAATGTTAAAACTATGATTTTCGGATATTATATGATACTTGTATGATCGTTTTAATCTTTCTTTATCTGGTTCTAGTCTTCAATACTTTAAAAATATATCACTAGAAGTAGCTTTGAAGTTTTATAATTTTGGACTTACAAGCTATTTTTTTATATGTTTGTGAGTAATATATTCGTATTTATATAAATAAAATATGAAGTAAATAAATAAATAAAAATTATGATGTTACTTTTCGTATAATATTTTGTAAATTATTATGAACATTTAAAGTACATATTCTTGCTAAGACATGAGACGAGTCCAAAGATTTTTTATATGCTTATTACTATGGTATTTTATGTCACCAAATAAAGTATAAAGTTATGAGCTAATTTTGGGGATAGTCTATATTAAAAATGAATTAGGAAGTATTATACTATACTAATGTTAATCACTTGGTCAATAGGATTGGTTTGAAATTTGGATTCTCACACTCATCTATAGTAAGTTACTAAGGTGAGGAATTTACTTTTATCGTTCTTCCTACAACTTTGGCAGTTGGCCTGGAAATTATGATATGATATTTTATTAAATGATATTTGCCATGTTTTATTGATTTCTTGTACTTGTGCGTAGTTATTGTATCTCTTAATCTCGTTGATGCATCACTTCGATGGCCACTCCTTCTATCATAATAAATCATCAATCATGACTATATCCTTCTTACCGATCGAATCTATCATCTTGATTGCATCATAGTCAAATTTATTATACTTAATTTACTCATTACTGTTATTACATAATGATGGAATGCTTCAATGAAAAGTTCTCATTGTAATATCATCACACTAAGTGTGATTCTTATCGAACTTTCACCAAATAAAGTCTTGGTTAATCAACGAATGAATGAACGAATGATAAAATGATTGACCAAGACGGAGCCCTGGACAACGGACTTTGTAGATTGAGTCCATTGAACAACGTGACCTTGGTCCGGGTATATTAGTTCACTTAGCTCGTTATTTTTGCTAATCATATTTTCTATCTTGTGCATTCATATGGTCGGATGCTCGCCCTATTGTCTATTATAGCATTCTGTTAAATTTAACATCATATTGATTATTATTTAATTCTAACTGAGTCCTTAAAGACTTAACCTCTCTATTTTCTTTATCTATTGTAATTTCCAGAGGCAGGTATACCAGAATTGGATAAAGAAGGAAATGTCGGTGAATGATCTAGCAGTGGTTGTCTGAAATATTTATAATAAATCTTTTTTTATATTTTTAGCTTGGTCTTGTAATAACTCCATCGAAATTTACTGGTGCTTTGTTCGATTCGCTTCCGCTAATAAAGTTTAGTAGATTTTTTTTACTGTCTATAATACTTCAAAGGACTATTTTCCGCACGAGATATACTTAGGTAAGGTGGCATTTCTCGAGGGCTAAGTCCTGAGATGGGGTGTCACAGAGGTGGTATCAGAGCCAAACATGCTAGGATAGGTTACCTAGAAATGTAAAATACAATTAGTTATAATTTTTCTAATATCTGCTCATCACTAATAATTGTTTCCATAATTTTATTTATTTATCACAGGATGTCTGACTCTACCAGTAGCCAGGGAGGTCGTTTAGACACTATCTATGTTCGTACAGATTCCCCGACCCTGACTTTCACCCATGGGCCTCAGCATTTAGCCCATTATCCTGACCATGTCACCCTACAGATTGCTGAGGATCGAGATAGGGTGAGAGCCGCCAGAGTGACTGACCGACCGAGCTCTTTTTGAAGATGAGATTTTTCGTTTGAGCCGAGAGAATCAAGACTTACGAAACCAGCTGGCCATTTACAGGTGGCACAATGACACGCTAGGGGCTCCTGATTTTTGTCCCTCATAGGATACCTGGGAGAGACATATTCCAGCCTATAGGGAGTCATGGGGCAAGCAGTATACGAGAGAGATAGGATGATCATGAGTCTATCTAAGATGCATGGGTTTTTTGATCGAGAGCTGAGGGCCCTTCAGAGAACAGAGTATTTTTCCGAGATTCATTTTGATTATTTACTTACACAGGGTCGTACCATGTTCGAATACGCCATCTATGGGTTAGAGTACGTGTTAGCAGACCTCACCAGCCTTCGAGATGGCGCAAGACCTAGTAGCATTCCTACCCAGCACCTAGCAGCTGAGCCACCAGTCATTCCATTAGTTGATCCATCAGCTGACCTAGTCATTGATCTACCAGTTGATCTACCCGTTATTCCACCTATGGAGCCGCTAGTCTTGGAGCCCGAGTTGTCTCCCTTGCCATCAACTTTAGAGGAGGATGCTTGGCTGACAGACCCCGAGTATGAGTCCGACCCAGAGAAGTTTCCTGATGAGCCACCATTGATAGCACAGTTAGGGTTTTTTTAGGGAGATGACCCTTTACCTCTGTTTGGAAATGTTGGTGACAAAGTTATCATAGAGATATCAGACGATGAGGACACATCCGAAACCGAGTCGATTGTTACCGCTGAGGAGTAGTACCAGACTATGGCTATTAGTAGTATTGTTTTTATTTCTAGAAAAAAAAGATGGCACCTTAAGACTATGCATAGATTATCGAGATCTAAATAATGTCACTATAAAGAACAAGTATCCACTACCGTATTGACGAACTGTTCGATGCTCTTCAAGGATCCAAAGTTTATTCGAAGTTGGACCTAAGGCAAGGATACTACAAGCTGCGGATCCGACAAGAGGATATACCCAAGACTGCTTTTAACACTCGGTATGGTCACTACGAATTTTTAGTGATGCCGTTTGGATTGACAAATGTGCCAGCTACTTTCATGGATCTGATGCATCGAGTCTTCCAACCCTATTTAGACAAATTCGTAGTCATTTTCATTGACGACATCCTGGTTTACTCCAAAAGCAAGGAAGAACATGCACATCATCTTAGGACAGTTCTCCAAACACTAAAGGAAAATCAATTGTATGCTAAGCTCAGCAAATGTGAGTTCTGGTTGGATAAGGTGACATTTTTGGGCCACATAATTTTCGGGAATAGGTCTTGAAGTAGATCCTACTAAGATAGATGCAATAATGCAGTGGAAGCAACCATGCAATGTAACTGAAGTTCGAAGCTTTCTTGGCCTAGTAGGATACTATCGAAGATTCATCCAATACTTTGCAAAAATTTCAGCTCCACTAACCCAACTTACTCGCAAAGATAATATGTTCCAATGGAACCAAAGGTGTGAAGAAAGCTTTCAGGTACTAAAAAAGATGCTTACTAGCGCCCCACTCTTAACCCTACCAGAAGGAACAGAAAGGTTCACGGTTTACACTGATGCTTCCAAAGAAGGATTGGGCTGTGTATTGATGCAAAATGGGAAGGTCATTGCCTATGCTTCAAGGAAGTTAAACATTCATGAGAATAACTATCCGACTCATGATTTGGAGTTGGGTGCAATAGTATTTGCCCTAGCAAAATGGCGGCATTATTTATACGGTGCGACCTTTGACATTTATACTGACCACAAGAGTTTGAAGTATTTATTTACTCAAAAGGAGTTAAATATGAGGCAACGTCGATGGATGGAATTCCTAGAAGATTATGATTGCTCTATACTATACCATCCAGGGAAGGCCAACGTGGTGGCAGATGCTTTGAGTAGAGCCAATATAGCCCATCTTGGAGGAAGAGAAACTAACCAAGTCAAGTCAAAAAACTTGTTAAACATATTTTCACGTGGTCATCTAGCAGGACTAGGAGTCGAACCAGAATTCAACACCAGAATCAAGCAAAGTCAGGACATTGATCCCGATGTAATTAAGCTGAAAGAGCATAGTTGTCAAGGCGCTAGGCGACGTCAAGGCGACTGAGCCACTGCCTAGCGCCCAAACGCCTAGGCGACAAAAGGCAATCGCCTAGCCACAAGGCGATAATATAGAGAGAATGTATTATACATTTATGTTCTACTAAAAATCAACTATTAATAATAATGAACTATATGAAAAACTAAATATATAAAGCTTCAAGTAACAAAAAACAAAAATATCTCAATATTGTCGACAAATCAACACATTCAAATCTTATGCTAGACAATTTAATTTTTCCAAAACAATCTAGACTCAGATCAATCACTTTCTAATTCAATCATTTCATCCACATCACCATCCTCACATTTTCATTAATGTCTGAATAATCATCTTTCAACACATCATCATCAAACTCTCCCTCGTCAGTAGATTCTTCATCTACATCCATTGGTGATTGTAGAGCATGAGTGGTTTGGCTTGTCACCCGACCTCTTCGTCCTCCCCTACCTTTGCCTGTAGAAATTGAAGCTCCCCTATAAATAGGGTTCGAGGTCCGTTGTTGTCTAGTATGTCTGGTTTCTTCTTCTACTCCAGCAGCCTCTGCTACAACGTTCCATGTCAAAGTATCATCATCATCATCAAAAACAGGTTCCTCTCCAGCTTCCATCGTTCCAATCAACCACTCATTATTACAATCATCAATATTCCTCAAAACTATAGGATCTCTTTTATCCTTCTTAGCCGCACGAGCCTTGAGTGTTTGATTGTACTTCACATATACCAAATCTCTTAGTTTCTTGTGATCTAGTCTATTCATTTTCTTTGAATGTATCTGTGACACGAATGACGAAAACATCATAAACTATAAATTGAAAAGAAAAGTGAAAGAAGTCATGTAATACCGTAATAGTATTTACTCACATGCTCAAATATGCTCCAATTCCTTTCACAACCCGAAGCACTACATGTGAGGCTAAGAACTTTGATAGCAAATTCTTTCAAATTTGGAGTACCATTGCCAAACATTTTCCACCAATCCGCTGAAAAAAAAATGTATCACATCATTTTCATTTGATATTTAAGTATTTAACTATTTAACTTCTTGCAAAAAAAACACATACCAGGCGCCATTGGTTGGTCTTTATTATTCCTTGCTCTAATGGCAAATTCGTTGCCGAACAATGACTCCGAGTTCTTATATACCGGCAACTCCTCCATAATAATCTTATCCCTCACGTCATGGCTTGGAATCAATCTTTGTATGCATGCAAACAACCCATTTGTGACTTCTGCATCCGTCTCAACTTTCGGATTGTGATAGTAAAAATATGGGTTTAAGTAGTATCCTGCCGCGTGCAAAGGATGATGAAGCTGATTATCCCATCTAGCATCAATAAATTCTAACACTTTTTTACATTTCTCTCTGTTGTTATCAAAGGACTTGAGAATTGTTTCTTTTGCTCTGTCCATAGCTTCATAGATATAACCCATCGCTGGCCTTGTTTCATTATCGGCAATGCGAAGAACCATCACTAGAGGACACATCACTTTAAGGGTGTATGTCACATTATTCCAAAATGAAGGCTTGAAAACAGTATCATTTGCCTTCTTACCCTTTATATCATTTGACCATTTACTTTCTATCCACTGTGTTGATATGAACATTCTCTTCAAAGCCTTTTGTCGTTTGTGGAGGCTTTGCAAAGTGAGAAATGTAGTAGCAAAACGGGTGACTCCATGTCTTGCCAGCTCTTTGTTTCCAGTAAATTCTCTCATCATGTGCAAAACACCTCCATGATTGTAAATGTAACCAACAAGAGCAATTGCTCTAGAAATAGTCTTCCGAACCACCTCAATTTTGCCAATATCCTCTAGCATCAAATCAATGCAATGAGCAGCACATGGAGTTCAAAACAAATTCGGTCTTTTTGCTTGTAGAAGTTTACCTACAAAAAAAAGAGTACAAAACAAAAAAGAATCAATTTATGTTATACGTAATATAATATCCAAGGAAATAAAATTTCAATACTTCACTTACCAGCTAAAACATAATTGCTGCCATTGTCTGTAATCACTTGCACTGACATTTTTCTCTCCCACACGCTCTACAAATCTATCGAGCAACTCATATAACAGGGTTCCAATCTTGACATGGGCGGATGCATCCACAGATTCCAAGAACATTGTTCCTTTGGGTGAATTAACCAAAAAGTTGATCAATGTTCTATGCTTCCTATCAGTCCACCCATCAGACATAATTGAGCAACCATATTTCTCACATTCATCTCTGTTTTCTTTCAACAACTCATTTGTGTAGGCAATTTCTTTCTGTAAAAGTGGTACCTTCAATTCATGATAACTTGGTGGTTTCAAATTCGGCCCGTACTGACCTATGGCTTCAATCATTTCCTTGAAGCTATCTAAATGGGCAGCATTGAAAGAAATCGCAGCTTGATACATGAAACGAGCTATCTTTTGAACTGTTCGATCTCTAAGCTCTTTATCACAAGCATCGTTTATGTTTGTTTGCCTCAATTTCCCCCCTTTGGTTTTCTTCTTCGTGATAAAGAGATCCATCGGCCCTTTAACACTGCCACTGCCACTTCCACTTCCACTTCCAGTTCCAGCCTCGTGTATGGAAGTCAAACTTCTCTTTTTGCTTGGTTGTACATCTTCTTCATCGTCTTCATCTTCATCGATATCAATAAAGCAAAAATCTTGCTTCATTCCACCGCAAGCTCTCAATGTTTGCTTCTTCTTTTCATTCATATAATTCAACAGCTCATCACGGACACTTTGAGGACACTCTTTGCATTTTCTGACATTTTTTGAATTCCCAGCAATATGTTTGGCTAGAAAAATTCCTCCATTGGACGTGAAGCCACAAAACCTACACGTCACACTATTAGTATCAGTTGGATTTTTCAAATAACAATGCTTCCAACCGGGGTCTTTCTTATTATCCGCATCTGGTTGTGTGTTTTCTGATTGAGGATGAGAAGCCATACTAGGCTATTTTTTTAAAATAAATGCAAAACAGAAGCCTGAAAGAGAAGAAGCCTGCGGCAGAGAAGAATAGTTGAAAGAGAAGCCTGAAAACAGAAGCATGCGGCAGAGAAGAACAGGTCCTCCAGGAGCTTCAATCTTCAATCGGCAGGGGAGAATGGTGTGCGCAGAACTGCAGGGGAGAATGGTGTGCGCAGAACGGCACGGCAGAAGCTTCAATCGGCAGGGGAGAAATGAGAATACGTATCGACATGCAATACTAGGCTTTTTTTAAAAATAAATTAGTTATGGGCTGAAATTAGTTATGGGCTTATTTAGTTGGGCTTTGGGTCATTAAAAAATAAAGGAGAAGCCTGCTTATGCGATGCGCACATGCTGCTGCAAAGAGGCGGAACGCCCATCGCCTGGAGAAAGACGGCTTCAAGGCGCTAAAGGCGCTCGCCCAGCCATGCACGTCAGCCTGGTTGTCTATAAGGCGCTGAAGCTCCGCCTAGGCGCGCCTGAAAGAGGGCAAGATTCTGAATTCACCACCAACCCTCAGGGTATATTTTGCTATCGTAAACGGATTTATGTACCCGTCTCATTAAAAGAGGAAGTTTTGGAAGAAGCTCATAGATCTCGATTCACCAACCATCCTGGAGGAGCCAAAATGTACCAAGACTTAAAACAAAACTTTTGGTGGAAAGGCATGAAACGAGATGTTGCAGATTTCGTACGGAAATGCCTTACATGTCAAATGGTGAAGGCAGAACATCAAAAAACGATCAGGGCTTTTACAACCTCTCCCAATTCCTGAGTGGAAATGAGATCATGTAACCATGGATTTTGTATTAGGGTTACCTCTTATGAAAGGAGGCTTTGATAGTATCCGGGTTGTGGTGGACCGTTTAACAAAATCCGCTAACTTCATTCCAGTGAGTAGTAAATATGGAGTAGAAAAACTAGATGGTCTATACCAAAAAGAAATCATTCGTTTGCATGGGATACCCTCAACAATTGTTTCAGACCGAGATCCAAAATTTACATCCAGATTGTGGAAGAAGCTTCAGGAATGCCTTGGGGCAAAGTTGAATTTCAGCACATCATCTCACCCTGAGACAGACGGACAATCCGAAAGAACTATCCAGACCTTGGAAGATATGCTCCGCACCTGTATTTTAGATTTTGGAGACAGCTGGGGAAATCATCTACCCCTTATAGAATTTGCATATAATAATAGCTACCAAGTACAAATTGCAGGACGTATCGATGGAAATGAAATTGCACGCATCGAATGGATCAGAGAAGGTAGGGTTCCATTCCAAACCATTCGAGCTTTTTATTTTTATTTTTTTCTAGAAATAAAAACAATACTACTAATAGCCCTAGTCTGGTACTACTCCTTAGCGGTCACAGTCGACTCGGCTTCGGATGCGTTCTCATCGTCTGATATCTCTATGATAAGTTCTTCACCAACATTTCCAAACAGAGGTAAAGGGTCCTCTCCCCAAAAAGGCCCTAACTGTGCTATCAATGGTGGCTCATCAGGAAACTCCTCTGGGTCGGACTCATAATCGGGGTCTGTTAGCCAAACATCCTCCTCTAAAGCTGATGGCAAGGGAGGCAACTCGGGCTCCAAGACTAGCGGCTCCATAGGTGGAATAACGGGTGGATCAACTGGTAGATCAATGACTATGTCAGCTGATGGATCAACTAATGGAATGACTGGTGGCTCAGCTGCTAGATGCTGGGTAGGAATGGAACTAGGTCCCGCGCCATCTCGAAGGCTGGTGAGGTCTGCTAACACGTACTCTAACCCATAGATGGCGTATTCGAACATAGTACGACCCTGTGTAAGTAAATAATCAAATGAATCTCGGAAAAATACTCCTGCCCTCTGAAGGACCCTCAGCTCTCGATCAAAAAAACCATGCATCTCAGATCGACTCATGATCATCCTATCACTCTCGTATACTGCCTGCCCCATGACTCCCCTATAGGCTGGAATCTGCTCTCTCCCAGGCATCTTATGAGAGACAAAAATCAGGAGCCCCTAACGTGTCATTGTGCCACTTGTAAATGGCCAGCTGGGTTCGTAAGTCTTGATTCTCCTGGGTCAAACGAAAAATCTCCTCTTCAAAAAGAGCTCGGTCAGTCACTCTGGCGGCTCTCACCCTATCTCGATCCTCAGCAATCTGTAGGGTGACATGGTCAGGATAATGGGCTAAATGCTGAGGCCCAGGGGTGAAAGTCAGGGTCGGGGAATCTGTACGAACATAGATAGTGTATAAATGACCTCCCTGGCTACTGGTAGAGTCAGACATCCTGTGATAAATAAATAAAATTATGGAAACAATTATTAGTGATGAGCAGATATTAGAAAAATTATAACTAATTGTATTTTACATTTCTAGTGAGTAGTAAATATGGAGTGAAAAAACTAGCAGGTCTATACCAAAAAGAAATCATTCGTTTGCATGTGATACCCTCAAAAATTGTTTCAGACCGATATCCAAAATTTACAGTCCAAATTGTGGAAGAAGCTTCAGGAATGCCTTGGGACAAAGTTGAATTTCAGCACATCATCTCACCCTGAGACAGACGGACAATCTGAAAGAACTATCCAGACCTTGGAAGATATGCTCCGCACCTGTATTTTAGATTTTGGAGACAGCTGGGGAAATCATCTACCCCTTATAGAATTTGCATATAATAATAGCTACCAGGCTACAATTCAAATGGCTCCTTATGAAGCTTTATATGGACGAAAATGTCGTTCCCCTCTGAACTAGGATCTTGAAGAATGGCGATGCACCAAAGATGGAAAAACTCGTTCCATAAAACCAGATATTATACAAGAGGCAATTGATAAAGTACAAGTCATCAAGCAAAGGATACAATCAGCTCAAAGTTGACAAAAGAGCTATGCTGACAAAAGAATAAAGGACTTAGTATTTGTTGTGGGAGATCAAGTGCTCCTCAAAATATCTCCCAGGAAAGTCCGAAGGGCAGGGAAAAAGGAAAGTTACAACCTCGATTCGTAGGTCCCTTTGAAATTCTGAAAAGAATAGGACCTGCAGCCTACCAACTCCAGCTACCTAAGACACTATCTGGAATACATAACGTGTTTCATGTATCCAAATTAAGAAAATGCTTCACTGACTCAACACTCATAGAGGACCCTGCACATTTAACCCTAGAAGGAGATTTGACATACGAAGAATATATTCATCGTTCTAGAAGCTTTTTCTTATGAAATAATGAAGAAGAAGCAAACTCGGAGCTGAAACAAGATTTGTTCAATTGAACCTGACATACGAAAAATTATATGAAATCCGCAGAAAATTTAAGAACTTTACAGAGACAAAGATTGCTCTGGAACCGTAACTTGGCAACCCACAGAATTTCCAGCGATGTTTTTGTCCCGGAGGATAAGAACGGCATCGTCTTTATAATTTGGTGGCTTTTTTAAATAAATAAATTTAATCTTGTAAAGAAAAGATGAGCTTGCAATAATTAATCTAATCAAGCCAATGAAGTGGCCCATCATTTCTAAGAAAGCCCATAAAAGAGGCCCATTTCTTCTCAGAAGGCCCATGACTGAATTCAACTGTCAGACATCAACCAAATGTGATGATTTGAAAAAAAAAATAATGCGACCTCACCTCTTCAACAGTATGTCAAGTAACTAAATTTATGGACAAGACATGATTGCTTTGACCAATTCGATGTACACGCTGCAAAGCCTGCTTATCTACTTGTGGATTCCAATCTTGCTCACAAAAAAATTACATAGAAAGAGCTAAAATGCTAAAATCAGTTATGAGCATACAAATCACATTGCTTTGTGTGGACAACCGCAATTCAATAATTCCAGAAAACTCCAGAAAAAAGAAATAATAGCATACTTGACATGAATTTAAGACCAAACCTAACACCGGCCATGGGGTCTCTTTAATTAAGGAGAGGCAGCTTATGACATCCCTAGCTTTTGACAAGTAAACACACCACCACCCACATTCCCACTGATAATCACAGTAGAATTAGAATTTATTGCTTACATTACCCCTCACTTTATTGTTATAATTGATACTAACCATGCTGCAATTGTGTGTAAAATCTGCACCAATTGCCTAAACTAGATTTCACCAAAGAATTAGTCACGTACACCATCAAGTACAAATGCAGCACATTTACCGAAGGAATAAACAAAATCTTGTGTCCCTTCACAGCTTATGACCGATAATTTCCATACCACAGTGATATTGACAACATCCAAGTGACAAGACAAATGAAAAGTTAACGTAACAATGTTAATTACCTAATTTATATGCAGGATTACCAAGGAATTTTTATTGTTCGACCAGTATGTTTCAAGACAATACTATGGTGCAAGATGCAATCTTCAACAGTTATATGAGGACAATTGAGTGATTATAGCAAATTTGGATATAAAAAATGACACTCACTGAATCAGCAGTCACAAGATTTAATCCCACTCCCCCAGCTCTTGTGGAAATCAAAAAGACAAATGGAGTGTTCATATCAGTATCAGAACTACAACTTTCATCATCATATTTTCGGCCGAACTTCTAATTGCAGCAAAGTGGTCCTCTGCTCGAATTGAACCATCAAGGCGCTCATAGGTATTTCCTGAGCTCTAAAAATTCCTGCACATACACACATATAATGAAAAAAACTTTAGGGAATAATATGAAGTCACTCCAGCAGGTATAGTTTAATGAATTAATAGTAGGTAGTTATGACACTAGCCTGTAAAATATCGAGTGTATGAGTCATCTGAGCAAACAATAGAACCCGATGCTGAGAATTGTGCAGCTTCTGAAGTAGCTGGTCTAAGATAAGAAGTTTACCACTCGCCGGATGAATTAAAATTCCAGGTACAGACAATGGGTTAATCATAGAAAAACTGAATAAACCAGAAAGTTCAAATTAACTTATGAGATTGACAGTAAGCACAAAAAATATTTCGAATACACGGCTAGTCATATTTTTCCCCAATTTCTTTTTGCTAGCACTAGTAACTGAAATGGATAATGAGCTTTATTAAAGTTCGAAACTTCATTCACTCAAAATTGTCCTGTAAATAGCTGTTTCACAGAGTTCGTGAATTACACTACCTGAACTAGGTGCTCACCCTCTTGGTATGGTCAGGCTCAATACCTGGGAAAAGGTTTCAATACCTGGGAAAAGGTATGGGTGACTACGTGCTTCCCGTTGCTGAATTACCTGAAGGAGAAGTATATAATATGCATCATGCATGCAGCTTGGAAATAAGAATATGGTATTAACATAACATGATAAACAAACAGTGAACAAAGAAAAAAAATCAGCTTACAATATCATGCAATGATTGAGCAGTGGAAGTTCTGAAGGCCAGAGCAAGTAGCCTTGGAAGTTCCTTCCCCATTATTGACAAATAAACCTTCTTATGCAGAGAAACCAAAGGTACCATCCCGTCAACAAGAATTTCAAATCATCGAGGAACTATGTAATAGGATACTAAACAAAACAAAACAGCGAAAAAATGCAAAAACCCAAAAACACCTGTGTTAAATAATTTACTAACTCGTTTGAAGCTGCTTGCTTAAGGAATCTCACCAATCAGGCAAGCAATAAAGTAAAACAGGCTGTAAATAATTAAAGGAGAGTCCTACTATGTACAATACACATTAATTTAAAGAGAAGAAAGACACACAAAGAAGGAAAGTGAATACAATTCCCCATTCACAGGGATTTAACTCAATTACTCTGTCAATCCCTTGTAACGGGATTTGCACAACAATGTCCTAATTTCTCAACACATGCAGTTAGAAACTAACACAGTGATCTCAGTAATAGGTGGCAGCAAAAGAGTTCCAAACTCTGTAAGTTTAGATTTGGTTCTTCAAAGCAGGAATGCCCCGAGCACATACTTTAAGATCTTAAACTGTATGCCTTTTCTGCACCATGACCTGCTCAAAGAAGGAATTCAAAATGTCAAGAGAGAGTTCCACAAAACAAAAGTACACCAACATTATTACAAGTACTTTGAAAGCATTGGCAAGCCGGTAACTATAATTATGGCAATTCGGGCAGCACTTTATAATCGATAATTTTCACAAGTTAAGTTATGAAAGAGTTCCACCTATTTTATGAAGCACAACTCGCTTCAGAAAAGGTGAGAGTAAAAAAATTTACACATAGGGTCTGCTGCTTCTGAGAAAGTGGAAAGAAACTGCTCTTTCATTCCAAATATAGAAGCCATACAGAAGTGCAACAATGCCCAAAGTTCTGTAAGATTGTTTTAAATAGGTGTGCCAGTCATCAGCAATTCTCGTCATGACAAACCGCTCTCTTAGTGTATAGTACAAAACCCAAATGAAAGCAGAAGCCTGTACCATCAGCCAAAAAGGAAACTCAAGAAATAATGTGAGATAATAACAGTTAAAACCACTAATCGTACCTTACAAGCATTTACTACCAGGTTCTAACTATATGCAGCACCAAGAGAGAAATGAATCTAACAAGGTCACTTTTTCAGAGATGAGGAGTCAAAACGGTCATCCTACCCTACGTATAGAGACATATTTAAAGTTCTTTGAGAAAAAATTTCAGCATGTCGCTAATTCATAGTCCCAAGAAGAATTTTCAACCATCTAAACCAAACAGCCACCACCCTAGAGCTCCATACTCTGGTTCAGAAACCAATAATGATACGATATGATAGGATTATATATTATATAAAAAAATAACCTATCTATGAAAGAAAAACAAGCCTAAAATTGCAGGAAAAAATATTACATAATGCTTACACCTGCTGTAAATCAAAATAGTCAACTCATGGGAGCAGGGACGGAGGCACATGGATCTATACTCAGGCTTTAGCTCGGATGGCCCAATTTTTTTTAAAAAAATTTACATGTAAATTTTGTATAATTTTAGAATAATATGATATTAGTCCGGACATATCAATGTGAAAACTTTCAACTAGACTCAAAACTTACACCATAAGATAATCACTGTTTTTTACGTACTCATATATTTCCCATTGCAATTTGCGTCTGTATTCTTTCTCTCCGACATAACAAAGTAATCTCAAATTTGGAGCAAAATTGGCTATTCCGACACCCAACTATCAGTCACGCTGAGAGGGCATAGCACAACTGTAAAATATTAGTAGAATAATGAACTGAAAATTTTAATAATCAAAATTCCAAAACAAAGGATAGATGGTTTTAGCCATTTACTTACGGAATGGCCCAGGAGACTTCTGGCATACTTTCAGATAACTCAAAAGAGATATAGCCTGTAAAGTCTTCCCAAGTCCCATCTATAGGAAAACCAAAAACATGGACGATAACAAATTAGAAAGCTTGTCTCTTTAGAGTGCAGTTGATTTTTTCCCCAAACAAATACCATGGAGCCACTACATACTTATTTAAGATTTACACGAATAAAGAATTCATATAAACTCTGATTATTTCTCCCAAACACCAATTTCTTGACATGCTATGAGAGGCCACCAAAAATGCATATCTACTATATTGGATTTTGGAATGCTAAGATAACTCAATACATCATGGCATTTGACAGCAGTTTTGCACTCTAGCATTACATGAATTTCAGCACCAGAAATTCACAAAATCGAAGGTGTTACTTCATAAAAGAATCATCTCTCTTCCTACGTACTTGGCCCCCTCGACCAGTCTCTGCTCGTAGTTCATGTTTTCGCCGGAACAGCGACAACCGACCGCGGCGGGAATTTGTTCGTTAAATGTGTGAGAAATTGAAAATGGGCCGTCATGGTACTATTTGACCGGGCCAAAAGGTGTTCTGGCCCTAAACAAAGATCCGCGAAATGTACTTCCTAAACCTCAATTTATGACAGGCACATTTCCTTTTCTTCTACCCCTAAACCCCAAAATTTAAAAAAACCCCATACCCCGCCACCGCCGCAGAGCAGCCGATATCCGCCTCAACCATGGCGGGGACGGGCTTTGGCTTCTCCACAACTTCCTCATTTTCATCTTCTTCGTCGTCCCCTTCTCCCTTTTCGTTTGGCTTTTCAAACCCTAGTTCAAACCCCACCTCAACCACTTCCGCAATTTCCTTCGGCGTTGGGTCGGGAACGGCATCTTCCACCACCGGGTCATCTGCAACCCCATTCGGAGGTTCCTCAATCTTCGGCTCGTCGCCTGCCCTCGCCTCCAATTTATTCGGGTCTTCTACCGGTGCAGGCCTCATATCAAATACATTTGGATCATCTTCTGCATCAGGTTCGACTCCAACATCCAAATTTTTTGGATCTGGGACGACTCCGAGCTCTTTCGGATCTTCTGCTTCAGCAAGTACTTCCAATTTCTTTGGATCCTCTTTATCTGGTTCGGCGCCAACAACAAATATTTTCGGTTCGGGTTCTGCACCCAGCATGTTTGGGTCTTCTTCTACAGCGGCTTCCACCTCTAGTCCTTTTGGTTCATCATTATCTGGGTCAGCCTCCTCTTCAAACTTTTTTGGATCAGTGCCAGCTCCCAACATTTTGGGGTCCTCTTCTGCGGCTCCTGCTTCAATTCCTTTTGGATCCCCATCTTTGGGTACGGGTAATACTGCTAACGTGTTTGGGTCGAGTTCTGCTGCTGTGGCCGGATCACCATCGCCTTCATCATCACCATTTGGTACCTCAACATTATTTGCATCCCCTGCTCCGGGATCTTCAAACTTATCTGGGTCCAGCAATGCCCCAACTTCTAACCCTTTCGGATTTTTCTCTGGAGCTTCTAATAGCAGTACCACCACACCGTCGTTTGGATCTGGTCTAGCCGCATCGTCCAACCTATTCGGATCGTCTTTATCATCATCAAATACCGCAAACACTGCTCCCCTGTCCGAGTCAGGTCCAATCCCAGCGTTAAATGTGTTTGATGGTAAGTTCCCAGCTGGAGGCCTATTCGCCCCCTCCACACCTTCATTTCCAACAAATGTAGCATCAGTGGGAAATACACCATCGTTTGGATCAAGCTCTGGATCAAGTTTAGGCCTTTTGGGTTCCTCTTCGTCCATGTTTAGTTCTTCTCCAGTTACCTTGTTCGGTTCGTTAAGCTCTTCCTCCTCAGCTACATCATCCCCATTACCTACCAATGCTTCAAGCTCAGCTTCTTCGGCATCTGGATTTTCATTTGCCACTGCATCTAGTTCTCTCGGAAATGCACCATTATTTGGATCAAGTTCTGCGTCAACTTTAGGTCTTACGGGTTCCTCCTCATCCATCTTTAGTTCATCTCCAGCTCCCCTGTTCGGTTCATCGAGCTCTTTCACCACAGCTACATCATTCCCCGCACCTACCAATGCTTCAAGCTCAGCTTCTTCAGCACCTGGATTTTCTTTCGCCAGTGCATCTGGTTCTCCTGGATTTTCGTTCCCTGCAGCATCAGCTGCTGGCCTGGGAACTGCTGCTACTACACCCGCTGCTTCATTTTCAACAGCGCCTACTTCTGTTTCTTCTGGTTTTTCATTTTTAAAGAGCACTACCAGTTTAGCATCAGGAGCAGCTTCATCATCGACTTTGCCCAGTTTTGGCACTACAGGGTTTCAATCCTCCACTTTAACATCGCCTCTCTCAAGTGTGCCCACATCAAAAGCCACTGCAGCTGGTACCACCCCTTCAGCTACAACTGCTTCATTTCTATCTGCTGCTACCGCATCTTCTACTGCTAGTTCTGGTTTGACCTTCCCTGTTTCTATTGGTACTGTTCATGCAGTGTCCACGACATTGAATATCATTTACATCTGCTCCATCTACAGGTTTTACGGGTTTCGGCGGTGCTAGTGCGCCTGCATTGTCATCTGGAGCTTCAAGTGCCTTCTCTTTATCTTTGAAATCACCCATAGCTGCATCCTCAGTGTCATCTCAACCACAATCGGTTTCTACTCTGCCTTCTCAAGGTAAATTTCTATTCTCTTGATTGGAAATTTTTATACTTGTGCATGTCAGTCCAAATTCAATACATACCAATTTCTTGATGTTGCATTCTTGTAATATAGGGCTTGTTGTTTAACTCTTAAGAATCAGAGCAGTCGAGGAAGAATAATGTTGATATATTACTAGTAAATCTTCGACAAGAGGAATGTTTACTTGGTTTAGTTATTTGAGCTCTTGCTTGTTGCACCTTCTTTTAAGTTTTAGCGGAGTAAAGAGAAAAATGCTGGGATATTGGCGGATTCTGGATTATTTGATCTGTTGGTTTGCGTTGAAATTGTAAAATGAAGAGTTTTTTCTATTATGGTGTTAATTATTTTTTTTAAAGCTTTAATAATTTTGTGTTGGATAATTTGCTAGAAATTGGAAAATTAAGGGTTTTCTATTATGGTATTAATTATTTGTTTTAAAGTCTTGTGAATATGCATTAAGTTCCTTTATATAATTTGCGAGAAATATTTGAAAACCTACATTCAATGGATGTTTATCCTTCACTTGAACCCTTTTTTTATATCTTTATGTATTTACTATTATTATGATGAAATCTTAATTTTCTTAAAAAATAACATATTTTGAAGGTGCCATTGGTGAGGATAGTGGTCATGATTGTACTGGAATTTGAAGTCCAATTATTCGAGTAGACTGCTAGACACGTAAAACCAAAAATTTGGGTTTGATAGGCTAATGTAGGCTCCATCGATTATTAAAAGCCTAGCACAGGTGGTATCAAGTCCTTGAATACTTTTCTTTTGTCCTGTGTAGCAAAATGATGACAATGAGCTTTGATTAGATAAGCTCTTAAAGCTTTCAGTTTTGGATGCTATAAATTGAGGGAATACTTGTTAGATATAAGATATCTCACTAACAGAACTTTCTCATTTTTTCCTTTCTTTTGTGTGTCTTTTTCAATCATGATGTACTCGCCCATATATTTTATATGAAGCTGGTGGTAATTAATACAATACTTCCCTTGTTGGTTTATTTTAGACTGTGTCAATGTATTTGTAGGTGCTCAAGGTGTGGCTTCAACAACTCCGATAAGTTCAACTGCCGGTTCTTCTGCTCAAACAACATCATCCCTTGTTGTATCTTCAAGTAGTGGGTCTGTATGTCACACTGGTTCTATCATTTTTTTTGTCTTATTCACTACAAAGTGTATTAATCATTGTGATGGAGCTGCAATTTTCAGGATGTTCCAAACTTGCAATCCCAGTTTTAGATAGAATCATGCTTATAATCGTTCTTTTTGTTGTTTCTTGGTGGTCAATTTTTCCTGAAAGATATTATTTAACATATAGATTGGAGACCCTATATCCAATCACTTTGAAAGAGTAGATAAAATACCATTTTAATAGTCTTACTATCACACAAAAAAAGTAATATGTTCTGCAAAGAGGGGCATAAAATGTTAAGATACTAGACAAACAAATACAAGCACGCAAACACAATATCGGAGTTTTTAGTGGTTGAATGAAAAGTTTGAATTCTGTGGTTTATAAGATTTGAGACCAAACTCTGGTTCCTATCCTCTCGAACTTAAGAATGAGGAGTGAAGAGTAGATTTCCCGCTAACACAGGATTGGAAGCCGATAGATAGTTAACAGTTTCCCAGTTGGATTACTAGCACAAATTTACCGAAGTAGTTATTGTAAATTAAATGAATAACTCATAGCAAAAGTTATTTGGTGCTTTATTTAGTAGATCAAATACTGGAAACATTTTGTACAATAGATATATATTATGTTTTAAACATTTATTCTCTCCTTGTATTATTCTTGTCTTGTAGAACTACTTCAACAACCAGTACAGCATTAGCCTCTGCACCCAAGTTACCGTCTGAAATTACTGGGAGAACTGTTGAGGAGGTAAATAGTTTTTGCACAGGGTGGTGCTTTTTTTAATTTTTATCAACAATATGCTTATGTTTTACAGTTATATAAACTTTACTACGCAGAAACATAAAAAAAACTATGTTCCTATAATTTTTTTATCAGCGATCTTCTGTTTGTGTTTTGGGTCACCAATTATGTGAAAATATTTGTTGTAGATCATCAAGGAATGGAATGCTGAACTACAGGAGCGGGCTGGAAAATTTCAGAAGCAAGCTAATGCAATAGCTGAGTGGGACCGTAGGATTTTGCAGAATCGTGATATTCTTCTCACACTTGAGGTAGTTCACTATATACCACATTAATATCGTAGAAATTTTTTCTCAGTAATGTGATTCTATGCCAATGTTTATTTGTTTAGTTGCCTTTACATTTAGCCTTAATTGGTGGGGTTTAGTAGTATTGCCTGTCAGTATTTGTTGGATGCATGTGCATTCCCTTTTTCTATTTATTATGTATGCTGTATTTGTTTTTTATGTTTTCTACCTTAAAGATGCTGTCTGTGCACTTCAGTTTTTAATTCAGTCACCTGGTGTATGAGGAAAAGTATTTTTTTATACAAGTCTTCTCATTTACTGTATTTCTTTAACTCATGTACATTTCAGATAATTTAAATGGGCTCTAATTGCTACCTGATTGATTGTGGATGCAACTAAAAGAAGTTTGTGATCCCCTAAAAAGCTTCAATTCCGAGATTAACTTAATCTGGAACTTATAGAATGGCTTATCCAACTGAATTTATGTTTGACTAGGTACAGGTCAAAGCTTATAGAGTCGGACAGATTCCCATCTAGTTCGTGATTTTGAATATTCAAGTTCATTGTGTTAACTAAAAGACAGTTTCTCAACTTAGTATTATTTGTTTCTTGGAAAAGCATTAATGGTTTTTTTAAACAAAAAATTTAAACTAGTAGACTTGTGTTCTCTCAAAATTTACTTTTGTCAGTTACTTTCTTTTACTGATATTAAAGGTTAATTGTTGATCATGTTCATTTGAGACCATGTGAATCAATCTCTTGGCAAAGGTCTATTAAAAACACCAAAAGAAAGTTACAATCTACTTGAAAAATCCGAACGATGATATTCAGTTAATACATTCCTGATTAAAAATAATGAATATGGTTATGATATAAAGTTGTACGTTCCAACTTGACACCCATAAACCTAATGTTTTTGTTCTGTGGGTCTATCTTTCTCTGTTTCTGAGGGATATGCACTGGTCCAATGCCCTCAATTACCTTACTGATGCACTCATGTCCGTTCTTGAAGTCGTTTTTTATATTGGCCTAATATCAGGCTTTTGGATCCGAATGATCTATTTTATTTTTCACAATTTTGAACTAAATCGATGTCATTTGAAAGGGCTACTCGATAATTGTCTGCTGTCTGTGAATTTTGTTGCCTTTCCACACGGTCTTGTTTGAAGGTCGAACCGCTCTTTTTGTTTGTCAAAAATTATATGTCCGGATTCAGAGTGTCAATGTGCATGTGCGATTGATTTAAGAATTCATCTTATGGACTTTTTATGTTTATCCTTAATTTTAGCATGTATCATATTTATTATTGGCGCTGGTGAATTTAACTCTTAAAATTTTGAATTAGAGTGAAGTTGCAAAAGTTGTTAAGACCCAGGATAGTTTGGAGCGGCAGTTGGAGCTAATTGAAACTTATCAAGATGAGGTACCCACTCTTATTGTTTTATGTAGTGATGGTGAAGTTTGTGCTTTGTTTTAATAGAAAATGATTATATGGGATGTAAGTTTACTTTTGAATATTCCCAAGTGTGATACGTTCATAGTGAATTTTGCCTTTTGTTTTTCTCTTTTGAGAAAAACTTGGGACATATTTTTATATTTACTGAACCTTTTACAGCAATTAATTACGGATTTAACTTTTTAGAATTCTTGGTAGTTGGTAACATATTTTCCTGTGTAACTTAGATTTCATATAAAGTGGTGTTCTAAATTTCGGGATAGGCGGCCGCCTAAGCGCTGGGCGCCGGCCGGCTGACCACACCGAAAATGTGATAGCCGGCGAGCCTAGGCGCCGACTAATCGTCTAGATGCCGCAGGCTTTTAAGATTCTAAAAGCCCAACAATAAAAAAACTGGTGTCTCATTTGTTGACTTGTCCTAACAATTAAAAGCCCAGTTTTATGGGCCATGAGGCCTAAACTAACGTCCAAGAGGCAACAAGAAAACCTAGTATGCGTCCTGCGGTCTGTAGATCATTTCTCCTGTCGATTTTGTCTAGAATGCTGTTTGCGTCAGTTTCATAACTAATTCTTGCTTTGGTTTCTTCATTGGTTGTTAGGTTGACAAAGCCTTGGAAAGTATGGAGGAAGAAGCCGAGCGTATATACAGCGAGGAGCGTGGATTACTGCTTGATGACGAGGCTGCATCTACCAGAGATGCAATGTGAGAACTCCTTTTGCGTAGTTCTTGTATATTCCTTTTAACATATGTTTTGACTGTCTCCATCTCTCATCTCAGTTTTTTTGTTTAAAAACATTTCTCAGCTCGAAATTTGAAAATTGTCGTTGGGTTATTATGAAATTTAGCGTTACTGTATCTTAGGTCTAGCTGTTAGATGACCGATAGTTTTAATGCAATGAACCTTTGAGTCATCGGGCATCAAATTACCTTCCAAGGCTTGGTGGCGTTAAAAAGTAGTGTTGATTTACTGTTCATTTTTAGTCTTATACTTTATTTTTATTATTCTTAATGATTGCAGGTACGAGCAGGCTGAAATGATAGAACGAGACCTGGAGCATATGACTGAACAGATTAAATCTATTATCAATTCTATTAATGCCAACAAAGTGAGTACTTTTACTTTAAATGTGTTTTATATTCTTAAAAGATTTGAGTAGACAATATATAACTGATATTTCAAAATTAGGGTGGAGAGCTTGATGCCACGGATGGAATGACTCCACTGGATGTCGTTGTTCGTATCTTAAACAACCAACTGAGTTCATTGATGTGGGTTGATGAAAAGGTAAGTATCTTAACTCTTATTCTTTTTCAGATGCTGTTGGATTTGTTGTGAACAGCAAATACCACCCTTGTTAGTATATGGTGAGCAAAATTTGGTGTTTTTCTATTGTTCAATATATATTTTAATTACGATATTACCAGGAATTTGTGTGGCAATTACAGTTAAAATTGGTATCCGAATTTTCGCTATTCATTTCAAAAGAAGTTACAACTTACAACAATCACTGACAAGGGGCGAATAGCGTTTGGCCTGTTTGAAGGCTGGCTTCATGTGGAAGTGATGGTGTTTCTGGTTGACCCTTTAATGGAAACTTAAAAACCGAACTATTGAAGCTAGCAATCACAGAAATCATAAAAAGAGGGTTCTATGTGCGTGTGCGTGCGTGTGTATTATACACACACATCGACTTTCACAGGTCTGAGTGACAAAATTTGTTTTTTTTACTGTTTTATCAATTCTTTTCCTTTTGTATGTGTTGAAACTTCCAATTTAAGTTTAAGTGGAAAATTTCAATATTCTTCCATTCACACATTTCTTTACAAATATGGAGCCAATTAAAAATTTCATGTAATGCAGTTAATAGAATAAATATCCCATTAGTTTGATGTAAGAACATTTTAAACCTTGACATGCCCCCCAGTATTTGCTGTCTCTCAATTTTTCTATCATTTCAAATTTGGAAATTATGTATTTCTGATGGTTTGTGTAACATTGACAGGCGGAGGAATTCTCTTCACGTATCCAGAAGCTCGCAAACCAGAGTTCAGCTACAGAGCACGAATTGACGCGGCCAAAGCTATGGTTGAATTGAGATGTAAATTGTTTAGACGTCGTGTATTTGATGGCTTCAATCTATCATTTGTATCTCAAAAAATGTTTATCTGAAGATGTTCAGATTTCAGATCAAGGATGATATGTGATTCAACCAACTATTTATTATTTCCTGTGCTAGAATTAATGTGGGGGGAAAAAGAGAACTGAAATTTTGGTTTCTTTTATATCGGAAATATTGATGTGATATTTAAACATCGACTCGACGTCATGTCAACGTAACATAAATGCTGTATAGGTGTGACTTGTGGTTTTACGTCGAAAAAAATATATAATTGCGAACATAACAACAATAATTATCAAAATTTAAAGTTAATAATATAAAACATGTAAAATTAGTATTGTAGTTTTTTGTAGTATAAAGAAAGTCGCAGATTTGACTTGAGCTAAGTACGATAAAGTAAGTAATAAACGATAGTCTGTTGAGCAAAACCTGAGTTCTGTTTGGATTCAAGTTTTGTAAATGTTAGCCTTCGAAATGATTAGCTGATGTAAGAATTCTATTCATATGTTGTAATATATATTTTCGCTTGACTTCAAATTTACCAACACAATCAGCATACTTGTCTTGACTAAGTTAAAGATCATTCTCTGAACGAACACAAATTGAGAGATGAAATAAACATAACATTTAACACACATCACAAATTTCAAGATTCAAATGTTGATAGTTGATACAAACAAGTCCACCAGCAAACACGATAAGATTGGAATTTTTTGGGGGATTCTTTCGTCTGTGAGATTAACTAGCATTAGCTTCGGGTGATGACAACAATCAGCATGATAATGATAGAGAGTAGCAATGACGATCGAACTTTCTCTTCCAACAGATTCTCGAGCTCTGAAGCGGGTTTATCCTTGGGAGAAGATTGGATCATCTCATTCACCAGCAATCCAAAGCTTTCAGCTAATTCCAAAACCCTTGACCTTGTGAAGTTCAGGATCCACCTCATGATAAGGGCTATTATGTCTGGTTCTTCTTCAAGGCAGTTCAAAAGTGTCTTCGTTTTTGCTGCATGGATAGAAATGCCGAGAGTTCAATAACCTAATTCTTATCATAAATGCGGTCCACTTGTTTAGGTAATACCGAATTCTGATGGAGTTTGACTAACTAATGCATCTCAAATCCTCTAATTTGAGAGGTTTGGTATCCTTTTATCAAATCCTTCAAGTCAAATATGGTGCAAAATGACTATCAGCAACAATAATTTCAAATGGACAACATTGATCAACTGCTCTGGAATCAAGACTTTGAACATGATGAGGATTGCGGATGAAGATCCTGGGTACCATGTTACATAACGTAGACAACAAAAAATAAAACAAGAAAAGAAATCCAAAAAACATAGGTCACATAGATCTTAGGTGTTCTCTAAAAATGTTGGTTTTCTAGTGGATCTTGATTCACTTCAAAATAGCTCGCATCATAACATTTTATACCTATTAGAATAACGTTTATGTCAACAAAAGAGAGCATGTGCAAGCAAAATGAAACTACATATATAATAAGAATAATTTAGTTCAAATATAAAACCTGCAAAAATAGAGCCTCGTAAATCTTGGACTGCTTTGTTACTCTGTATAGCCTCCCAAACAGCTTTATCAGATGAAATGGAGGTAACCGTGTTCTATGCAAGAAATCAGTTTCCTCAGTAACAGAGAATATCCAAGATTTAAAGGAGACTTGAAAGAGATTTTTATCACATTTTCCTTCCATGCAAAACCATTCTCACCCTTCACATTTTAAATAAATTAAAGTTACTTCAGATGTCACGAAATGAAAAAATGGACGGAGTCATAATCTGCTAGCAGGGAAATGATTCCACTTCACGTTCTTCTTCATAGGCAAACATGAAAAATGATGTTTTTCCATTCAAAGAGAAGATGCAAACACATCCAAATTTAATTGAGAAAAAGGAAAAAACAAGTAGAAAGAAGAAACGAGTGTCTCAAAGTTCATTTTTCGAATACAAGTGACAAGTTTAAATAAAACAACGCGTAGTTGAAAATCATTTATGTTGCACAAAACCAAATGATGTTCAATGGCTGTCAACTATGCATTTTATACACTTTCATAAATTGAAAACATGATGATACCCGAAAAGCAGGCTCTACTTGCATGGTAGAAAAAGCATCATGAAATTTCGCATATCCAGGAGACTGCAGCATATTAGTCTGATCGAGGCGATACAGCAATTGCTGAACCCCATCAAGCTCTGATTTAGAAGCAGAATGGGTGTTCACAAACCTAAGCAAATCATGATATGACAAATACATCATTAAGTTCATGAGATGAATGCAATTAAAGGCAAGATTCAGACAATAGTAATCAAAGAGACTTAAAAATCAATATCATGATCTCAAAAAACCAAGGACTTGGACACATGGTTCACGTAAAAACTAGTTCTACTGTATTTTGTGGAATATTATATTCCGCAAACCACATATTTTGTCGAAGTCTTAGTATTATTGGAATAAAATAAATCTAAGAAGTATATAAACAAGAGCAATCCATCCATCCCACCATGTCAGCCTAATAAAATAGCAATCCAGACCAATCTGTACCGACCATTTCGCATCAATTGAAACCTAGCCATGATGTAGCCCAGAACAATCATGCGTAGGTTCTAACCTTTTTAATTTCATCCTAGCCAACATACGGCCGTGCGGATGGGGCAGAACCAGTGTAATGATCAGGACAGTCACCTCTCAAACTTTAAATGATTTTATTTTTATATAAACGCACGTATCACCACACAGAATAGTCCCCACTTGCAAGCTTCCATTCCACCCAATTATGATGGTGAGCAAGCAGTTGATGGTGGTCGATCACCTCGAAACTAGAATAAAAATCTAAAATTTATTTTCTAAAACCCACCAAAAATGTATAGCACCGCATCTTGTAACTAGAATGAAATCTCAGTTAGGCTAAATACGCAGATTTTGATTACTAAACAAGAAGAAATTCCCAGCTAATTGCCCAACATTACAGCCACTCACCTCTGGAGATCGGAAATCGCCCTTCGAACCTCGACACGTGATGGAACCGGCCCGAATACACAATCACCATTACTTGGAACAACAGCTTCGAGTGCGCCTTTATCAGAGGTTTTCCCGATGATAGGCTCCAAAGAACTCGAGTTCTCGGTGTCGGACAAGAAACCTCCTTCCATGATTGAGAACTTTTGGGGATGAGAATGGATATGTATGCCAGCAAACTCTTCTTGCTTCCCTATATTTGAGTAACAACATCATTATGGTTTTTTTTAAAAAAACTATTATTATCATTATTATTACATTACGATTCGATCCAATCTTTATATAGTATTATCCAATAAAAATCCAATCTTTATATGAGCACATTATGTTACAACTCCCGATTTTGTAATCTTGATTTTGAGGTGAAAGCGGGTACGAGGGCCAGTTAGATTTTTCTACTTCGTCTGTCATATCCAATCTGAATGTTGATTTAAAATCGAGTTAAACACTAAATCAAATTGATTAAGGCTTTATTTAATTAATTATCAAGTACATAAGCAGAATGATTATTAAATTTGGGTTCACCAACCAGAAAGAAAAAGAAAAAGAAAAAGAAATGCTTAACCAATTAAAGCAAAATAATGCACAGTGGTCCAAATGTCTTGTCACACGACTTGTGTGATTTCAGAAGAATTTTGGATCTCCAAAATCTAAAAAGAAATGGAAGAATAGTATAGTTTATGTACTTTCCGAGTATATCATAAAAATGCTTCTCTTTGCTTGGTGGGTAGCTCAAGTTCCGGCTCAAGTGAAGAAATTGGAGAAAAAAGTATTGGTCAACCATGTCTTGTGATACATGTTCCAAGCTTGGAGGATCCCACTGCATGTTTTACAAACAAATCACATGTAAACGGAGGAAATGTAGTTCTTGTTTATCATAGTGGTACTAGAGATTTAGATAAGCGAAAAGTTTCAAGCATTTATATGAAAAATGATGCCAACGAGTTATAAACAATCAGTTTTACCTTTGGTGCGAAATCTTTGTCAACTAGCTTTGCCCGAACACCCTAGCAAGGAACATGGAAAAATGACAATGGCCCAAAATGTTTGCGGCTAATGAAACGGAAACTGTGATCCCTTGAACATAGTACCTCACAGAAGTCATGGCTTATCTGCCCCGTGATTCCTTGTACGGACATTCTATACTCACGAACAAGACACCGGTCAAGAGTTTGAAATCGACCTTCACGTATCTGGACCAGACATTGATTCAAATAATGAGAAAATGACGGAAAGGAAAACGAGAAAAATAATGACAAAAGTCTATTGAAATGAAAACAAGGAAAATGATGGAAGGGACTTACGGATCTTAAGGAAACCTTCAAGCTCAATGGCGCAGCTTCTTTAAGTTTATTCAAAGTTGAAACACACCATGCATCATTTGTTTTGGCAGCCTCGTTTTTCTATAAAAGTTTATAGCTTAGAGTTGCAGGAAATACTGTATGATAAATTTAAGTACAAGCAAGTTTAAAACCCCCTTTCCAACGTTTGAGATTTATATGCTCACCAATGATTCAATTACTTCTTCGACTGTGTCGTGACCGAAACATCTTTGACAGTTTCAATCCTAAAGATGAAATGTTGAAGAGACAAATTGAGTAATTGGGAAACCGATGAAAATAAAAAAGATTAGTCTAGAGCTAGAATTGCATAGCACAGTGTATTAACACCCTTTCCCAGTGGAATTAAAGTAATATTCAACAGTCAGCAGAACATAATCAATGATAAGCTTAATTGAATTGGTGTTCATGGGACCGATCGAGCTTCAACGGGAATCTAACTAAGACTTGCAAGAAACAAATACCTATGAATTACACTTGTTTGATCTAGATGAATGGGATCCCTGTGATTTTCTAAAGAACTTTCAAGGACAGAGGGACAATCTGTTACCAAGTTTCCAAGTTGTTCTTCAATTAAAGGAAGTTTCTGCAAGGATAGAGGATGATGAGCAATGCAATTTAATTGCATTGAATCCAGTGGGAAATGAAAAAGAATATGAAGATCGACTTTTTTTAAAAAAATAAGTGGGCCTGACTGTTAAGTTTCTCTCCTGTCAGAGCCACGTACTCTCCTGTAAACGGAAAATATACAGATTCAGAGGCTCAATCAGCTGCGTGATCAGTTAACATATCGATCAAATGGGCATGAGAACAAGAATAATAATTTTCCTGCACATTCCCGTACATACAAGAAGATATAGACATGTCAAATGAATAATAGAGAAGAAGAAAGGAAATGTGAGATTGTCCAACCACCGGTAGCCCATTATGTGTCATTTATTCAAACTGTAAACCAAAAGTTGGCCGACATGATGTTCTTTTGATTATCATACATAAAATCATAAAATTTGTAAATTAAAGAACAATATCCTACAAAGACTGCAATTGACTGGTAGATGATCGAAAAATATGGGTGATTCGCATCTATCTCAACAAGCTAACAGCGGACTACGAAAGGTCAGTGATCACAATTTGGGAAAAAACATGATGAACACTGATGAAACACACAAAAGTTTAAAAATTACCCAAATAGCCAGGCAAATGTGAGAGGTAAAAGGACGCTCCAGCATCTGGATTGAACAATTACCGTCTCAGGAGTGGCAAAAATCTACAATTATTGGGTAGAATGGAGCTCAATTTTTTGCAAACTAGTAAAAGTTGCAATCATGTTGTGATATAAAATTCCCAGTGAAGACCTAAATGACAGCAGAAAAAACATTTTTTCAACAGCACGTATATTTTTTAGGCTCCTTGTTCCTTTATTATAAAGATAACAAATGAAGGCAGTAAGAATACTCACATCGAAGTATACTGTGGTTTGAGTTTATTTTTGTAATCAGCAAACAATAAATTCTAGAACATCACTATTTCAATGCAAGAAACATAACTGCATATGGATTATGTTCAATTTCACGGCTATGTTTTCTCTCTCAAGATTTTCATACCTAATTTGCAATTTCAGCTTCATTACATCATACGTCTATAAAAAATTCTAGCAAAAATATGTCGGAGCTATTTGAGCACCCCTAAAACAAAGTTATACACAATAAGTTAAATAATTGCCCAAAGCACAAGACCAATTGGCCTTAAAAAAAACAGGCCTCTCTTAATGAATAACGACAAAGAGGAGAATAAGAAGTTATTCAGTGTTTTGTCTTTATCATACAGTTCTATCGGTTGCAAGTTGGAACGTGCCAGGAATCGAAATTCCAGCTCCACCACCCATAGTAATCCCATTTATAATAGCAACCTGAATGGAATATAGGAAACTAGTGTAAATTCAATACAACCCAGACAGAGTAAACAATTTAGCATCAATAGCTACAAGCTGGTAAATATAGAAGTGCTATTCAACATATGTTCATGCATGGGAAAATAAGTTTTTTTTATATGGAAACATTCATTCTTCTTTATTTATAAGCAAACCTTAATTCAAATGAAAATAACACATTTCCAAATGCTGCTTATTAAGAGACAAACTTCAAGGATACAGAAATAGAGGAAGAACATATAGCCAACATAGTCCAAAAATCCATTGCTTTTTCTATGCCTGCTCAAAAGATCGAACAACGAGTGTAAAGAAATTAGTGGGAGAGAGTTGCACAAACAAGAATCGTGTTGAAGAGGAAAATGTAGTTATTTGCACTCTGAAAATTTGAAATTCAATTTATATTATTACATATATCTTAGGAAGAGAAACGATGACCTGTCGTGCAACATTTGACTAGCACACAACAAATAGATAACAATGAAGATGCAGATCAAATATACTCACACGTGGCTTCAAATAAGTATGAAGAAAGTACATAAAACCATATGCCTTCAAGAAGAATTCTTTGCACTCGTCTAGATTCCCTGTATGAGTAGGATTAGAACTTACAGCTAATTTTGCCAAAAAAAGATTAAAAAAATAACAACAAACATAGTGAAAATAAAGAGGCCATCATCATACTTCTTATATCATGATTCATGAAGAAAAATCTCACTATTTTCTAACAAAGAACTGTCACGGCACATTCTGAAACCCAAAAATGATTGCTTCATCCTGAAGTGGTCACCACATAAAATATGAGGATTTTTTGGCATATAACTAGAGTGGAAATATCTTGTTATGAATATAACTAGAGTGGAAATATCTGTCTATGCATTTTTACACCCAAATCAAGGACCCTGAATATGCAGGAAACTGAGAGTGGTTGTAGTGAAACTAATTTTCAAGTTCACGTAGAATCAGACAATTTTTTGATTAAGAAAATAAAAGAGAGTGAATCGGTCAATTTTACAATCAAGAAGATTAATGCATTATTGAATGCCCTTTACAGATGCCAATAGCAATTGTTTGCACCCACATATCTGACATGTAAAATTGTCGATTATTTTGTAACTCGATTATTTTGTAACTTGGCAGGATCTAATAAAAACCCAAACCGGTACTATAGCAACATCCAAAAACTAAATGTTCATACATAAGCAAGCAAATGAACAGAGATCATGTAAAAATTCTTAAGTTATATTCCTTCCTTCGTTAGGGGTCATGTTAAGATGGAATCTAAATATACAGGCTGAGTTTTAATCAGAACTGCCTTTAGTTTTTAGATTCACTCAACCTAATTTCTATAGGGTCCTTGTCCTCCATCCCCAAGTCGCCATGATAACTGCTAGTTCACAGAGCAAGCTAAAGGACAAAAGAATAGTGTAAAAAATAATGCATGACAATTATAGAACACTTGGTCATTTATGTTCGTAGACTACTAAAAAGAGATAAAGTGAAAATGCTGCCAACATAAACCTAGGTCCTAGAAGTTTCCAGTCTTCTTAGAACAATAAATGTAATTAGCATTATTTCTACACTCACCTTTCCTCTACCCGATGTTCCCAATTTCAGGATGAATTTATCAGTATTGACATGACTAAGCTCTCGGCCACAAAGGTATGGCTTTGTTTAATAATTCCAGGAACCGTTCCTTCTCCTCAGGTCCCCTCCCGTTTGGTGGCAAACCACGACGCAACTACCACTATCGGTAGACATGCAAACAGATGTGTGTGTGTGTGTGTGTGTGTGTGTGTCTATAGACAGAGAGCGAGAGAGAGAGAGAGAGAGAGAGATGTACCCTTTTTTATCAAATTATAGAGCGAAACAATATCTCCACCAGCACAAAATGCCCTGCCTCTGCCCTTGAAGAATTTTAATTCACCTTGGAGTTATTTATAAGTGTAAAAAACAAATGTAAACCTACAATTCTTTAATATAACACGAAGCAAAGGAAAAAAAGTGACTTCTAAGAAGTCAAGAGCCTGGACACTTGAAAGGAGGTGTACCTTTGAGGCTACAAATCCAATGTCAGAGTTGTCTTCCCAACTTTTGTAAAGCTTATGAAGCCTGGATACCTACATTCATCGGTAAAAACTTTGTCTTAGATAGTGCATCATAAAACTTAAATGCAATCCTGAATTGTGCTTGATTTTACCATGCACCATAATTGAAACAAAGCTTAACCTTGATCATGTAATGTCCCAACAAACATAACAATGGAGCCACATGACTCTCTTTCTCACAACTGGAATCAACAAATAAATCCTAGCAATTCACATCGACGACAGATGAAACACCAAATCTAAAACTACCACACTACCACATATCAAATTAAATCCAAACACAACCACACGATTAATTCAACAGCAAAAAAGAAGCAATCCCATTGAAGACAGAACTTACCTGGTGAATTATTTAAACATTCATCTAAAATAATCATAACAAACAACAATTAACAAAATCTGCTGACATTCAGCCCCATATTTTAAAAAACTTTTAATACTGTTTGGTTTTGTCACCTCACAGAAATTTACGACTCTGCAACCGTTCACAATTAAATCATTCCTAATATAGCTACCTCAGCATTGCTATCAGATAGAAGACAAAATCTTGTACATGGGACCTCAAGGAAGCATTTCAACAAAGACAGAAAAAGAAACAACCCTCCCATCAGATAGATAGAATTCCAAAATTTTACCAGTTCGATAGAGTAAAAAACGTTGACGCCAGCAAAGGAAACACGAATATCACAATTAGGAAACCGAAGCATCGAAAATACAAACAGCAGACGATCAAAAACTGACCATAGAGATATTAAGAGCATTGAGGGAAGAGGGTCTATTGAGAATTGCCGTTCTTGAACTAGCTTTGGCATCAACAAGCACCTGAAAGTAAAATCAAGGCAACCAAATCGAACGGGGTAAAAGAAAGAGATAGAGGGTTAAATGCAGCAAATAACAAGTGAAAGCTTACTATATCATCGGCGTGATCGTCGATGAGGGGATTGCTGGGAAGTGAACTAAGGTGTCTATATCCATAACTGGGCCAGAAACAGCTCCTCAGAAGCAAAGCAGCATTATGGCTTCGCATTTTTCTCTCGATTCTGCTGCAATTCTTATTTCTGTTGATATCCAACGTCCGAATTCAGTGTTTGTTTCTTGATTCAGCCCGGGATTCTTGGAATTAAAATACGATTTTAATGCGTTTGGAAAGATGAAAGTCAAAATGGGGTTGCTATTGGGGGAATCTAAATCTGATAAAATATCGGATTTAACTCGGTTAAATCTTTATAAAATATGTAAAAATTTAGAATGATTTCGTGAAAATTGGTCATAAAAAATAAAAAATTATTTTACTGATAAATTTGTATATATTATTCATAAATTTTAAATGTTATTCTCAGATTTTATAAAAATGTCATTTATCCAAAAATACTCATTATCAATTCACAAATATTTATATCATATATTTTTAAAAAATTTATTTCAAAATCAATTTTAAATATTTTTATATTAAAAAATTTTATAAATAAGATATTTTTATTAAAAAGTTTGTTATTTTAATAGTAAAATTTAATTTGATAAATTTATTTTAAATTATAAATTTTATTATTTTATTTATTAAAAAAATTGCTCAATTACAAATATTTTTTATATTTTCGAGAATAAATTTTTTTCTTGAGAAAAAAAATAAGAATATTTATATAAATATTGTTAATAAAGAAACCATTTTAAAAAATAACAATACAAAGATTATTATAATATAAAATAAATTAGTTTTAATGGTTAAAACAAATTCCAAATTAAATTTAAAAAGTTTACTTGAACATTCAAAATAGAAATTCAAATTCAAATCCAATTTTTTACTTATCCAAACATTGATAAAGACTTGTTTGGAGTATTGGTCATGGTAATGGATTTTCTGTTTCGGAAATTATATTAATTTTATTTATATATTTAAATATTGGATAATTAAAATTTCAATTGCTAACCCTTAATTTAATGAAATATATAAATATTTTATTTATGCAGCTTGGTCCCTCTACTTTTATTTTTAATCATCTAATTAAGGGTGTTCCTCTGTCGGTTAGGTTTTAAACAATTTATTTGGTTTGAAAATTTATTTAAATTAATAATTAAAGTATATTTTAAAATATAATATATTATCTTTTTATTAATTTTTTTTATAAAACCTTTAAATATAAAATCTAAATGTATTAAACAAATAATAATCAACTAAAAGTTAGCTAAAATATATACTTAATTCAATAAATATCATTTTATAAAATATATAATATTAAAAATTTATTACCTCAATTAAACTTCAGGTTTTTCGGTCAGTTCGATTTTAACATATATAATCCAAATCGAACCTCGTAAACTTCGGTTTTAACATCTCATAATCGTCTTAAATGAGACTTACTTTACATCATCAAACTCCATTAGCTTCACCTACAAAATTCAAACATTCGGTTTTGAGAATTTCGTAAACTTGGAAGTTGGAATGTGTAATGAACGTAATCACTTGTTTTTTTTTTTTACAAATATTTGAAAATATCTAAATTTTGAACTCTCTGCTATAAGATGTTCTTTTCTCATGGAATAAGAAATGTTATACTAATTCATGTCTTGTGGACTTTGTATTACTCTTTGATCTGCCTCGCTTACAAATAACCATATACGAGATTCTCTCGTTGATAAATGAATTCTTCCATGATTTGAACATATATATAAATGATATTGCAAGATTGAATGATACTAAATCGTAGTTTCCTTTTTAATCTTGTGTATTTAAAATGGATGATGTCCGGTTGATTGAAAAACCTCTTGTTGTTTTGGCTTGTGTATATTTATCTTGGAAGATTGTGAAACATATATGGAGTTTCGTGGAAATGGAGAAGGAACCCGTCAGGGTGCTTGTCACGGGGGCTGCAGGCATGTTGAAACTTATAATAATATTAATTTTTAAATATTTAATTTCAAGCTTAATTTTCTGTTGGAATTATCAGTATAATTTCGAGCTGAGTATTTGCATAGTTTTTGTTACCTTAAGACATGCGATTGTCTCTTAATTCAATGATCATGCTGTATAACAGGTCAAATAGGGTATGCTCTTGTTCCCATGATAGCAAGAGGAGCAATGCTAGGCCCCGATCAGCCTGTAATCATACACATGCTTGATATAGAACTCGGGGCGGAGGCGTTGAGAGGGGTGAAAATGGAGTTAGTTGATGCAGCTTTACCCCTCGTCAAAGGTATTTAACAATACTGGTTGCATGCCATTCATTCTAATAAATTACATTAATGTAACCGCGACCTATATGTCTAAATACTAGGTGTATTTGTGACAACTGATGTGGTGGAAGCTTGCAAAGGTGTTGATATAGCAGTAATGTTGGGTGGATTCCCTCGGAAGGAAGGCATGGAAAGGAAGGATGTTATCTCCAAGAATGTGTCCATTTACAAGGCTCAGGCCTCGGCGCTACACCAGTATGCGGCCCCTGATTGCAAGGTAATTAATTAAGTATATGAAAAATAAATAGGGTCGGAAGGCGCAAAATGGCTAGCTAGATATGTTAGTTATCTTTCAGTTTTTGTCAATTGCTCATACGATTTGTACAAAAAATTTCATTGAATCCCATTAAATCCCTGAATAGATAGATTATATTATTGATGTACGTAGGTGTTGGTGGTGGCGAACCCGGCCAACACAAATGCCCTAATCTTGAAAGAACTATCCTCAATCCCAGCTAAGAACATCACTTGCCTCACGAGACTTGACCAAAACCGAGCTCAAGCCCAGATTTCAGATCGGCTGGACGTCCCCGTCACCGACGTGAAAAATATCATCTTATGGGGGAATCACTCGTCCACTCAATATCCAGATGTTAACCATGCAACCGTTCACACGGCAAATGGGCACAAGCCCGTTAGAGAACTCATTGCTGATGATCAATGGTAAACCAACTGACCAATATAAGTGCTATATATATATATATGCAATTTATGTGTCGCATTGATCATGTTTACACTCATGAGTTAGATAAAATTTGATGTCCTGCTATTTGTTTAGGTTAAATAAAGAGTTTATTACCACAGTGCAACATCGTGGTGCGGCCATTATCAAAGCTCGTAAGCTTTCTAGCGCATTCTCTGCTGCCAGCGCTGCATGTGATCATATCCGGGATTGGGTTCTTGGAACGCCTAAGGTTTAATCCGGCATATTTCAATTAAACAAATACGTAGTTTTATCTAAAAAATTAAAGCATCATAATTGTCGAAATATGTAAATTCAAAGACAGAACGGCACATACATGTTTTCATTTTATCAATGACAATTTATCTATATTCTATGATCCTGGCATAATTTTTTGTAGGGCACTTGGGTGTCAATGGGAGTTTATTCCGATGGCTCCTATAGCATACCACCGGGCCTGATTTATTCATTCCCAGTTACCTGTCACAAGGGAGAATGGTCGATCGTGCAAGGTTAATTAGTTTTTTTGTCATTCCAATATATTATAACAACTACATATAAGATTAATGTGGAAATATGTTCAAAATTAAGAACACATAGAGGCATTTTCAGGTTTGAAGATAGACGAATTTTCGAGGAAGAAGATGGATGCGTCGGCTGAAGAGTTGAATGAGGAAAAATCACTGGCCTATTCATGCCTTGGTTGAGTGATTATACAGTGGTCGGGGATATATCGGAGCTAGCTATATTAATTTTACCTTCCCCCATACATAACTCAAATAATATGATTCATGTTGAAGTAATGCTGACTAATCTGTTAAAATTAAGGAGCTAGTCCTTGTTATATCGGTTGGAAAAATGCTCAAATTTAGCTCTTTATTGTTTGATTGATTTTTCATTCGCAGGCCAAAAATTAAAAGAAGATGGAAAAATCACTAATCGCATAAATTCAAATTATTTCCACGATTCCATGAACAAAGAATACAAATCCTAATTATTAATAAAACAAAAAACACAACAAAAATCTTGAATCCAGATACACATTTAAGCCTAGAATATATCCAACATTGAATATACAATGACGGATGAATGTTTGAGAACGAAATCAACCGATAACAAAAAATCATGCATATGTCAAGAATCATAAATAAACTGATTAATAACCCAAAGGCAGTCTCCACAACTCAGAACGATACTCTTGCTGATCATTTCCTCCCTTATATAATTTAGTGCTATTACCAATATCATAATCATGCGAAGAAAACATCCCAAATTCGGAACTCGAAGCCCGCATGAGATCCAACGTTAAATGTCCTCCAGTTTGTTGGGAGGGGAAGGGGCTGCTCAAGAGCCGTAGATTCGATCTGTTTTGAACCCAAAGGTTCTCCATCTGATTATTAAATTTGAGAATATTATCCTTGCTGCAGGCTAAACTGGAGGCTCGATTTTCGGCGATGAGCTCTAGCAGCGCATGGCTGCATCTGGCCGGAAGATCTGAGGAAGCAGAGATGCTGTTCCAAGTGCAAGGACTTTGGTTCGTCGATGACAGAAGAGAGAGAGCACACTCACTGCTATTAGGGAAGTGGTGTGGGTTTCTCCTGGCGGCCATCGTTTTCATATCTGCATGTATCGTTTTCATATATATGCATGTAATTTTATAGTCAAAAAGTACGTGAAAATGCGAAAATCTTATGGTACGTACATGAGGTACAGATGCAAAGTAACATAAATAGAGCATGGGCATCTTTGTAGTGCAGTACAGATGAACAATATTCAAATATACAAGAAAGACAATCGCGACCATAAAGACAGAAGCAATCCAGGGGAAAAGTGAGGAGAAGCTATTTTACATCATCCCATAGATACAAAATAAACAAAATTCACAAGTAATTTTTAATGTATTCAAGATTTGTCCCCTCACCTCAAAATTTGGATCATCCCCCCAAAGAGACCATTACATGTGAGCTAACGTGAAATTAGTACGCGTTGAGTAATCGATATACCGCAACGACTTTTTCTTGGCAAAAATCATTCTATTTTTGTCTCGCACCATTTGAATCCGCAATTTCTTACTGGGATGAATGGGATCGATTGATTAAAAATGAACAAATATCTCGACTCAAAATATGATTAACCTTCTACTTAAGGCATAGTAATAAATTTAGCACGTAAACTAGACAACTATGTCGGATTACTTATTTAAAAACTTCGTAGGAAAATTTAATATTCCAAACGACATTACAATCATAATTCAAATAAATTTTTAAAAAAAATGTTCCAAATTTTCTTCAGAAAAAATAATAACTGATGTAACGATTTTACCTTGGACGGATCTCTTAGAAAGGGAATGCTTTTGAGAACTCTTTCTTCTTCTCTCATTATGTCCTGCCAGTCTCCTTCTGCAACTCCTCTTTGATGCATCAAACTCATCCAAGGTATGAAACCTGCTAATTCAAAACAAAAACATTCTAGAAATCGTTCCCGTTATCCAAAAATAATTCGACTTTCGACCAATAATCACCTGCTACATTGTTGGCAGAATCGTTGTTCAATTCCGAGAACTACTACTTTCGGAGCTTTTGAGTGCTTCGCACAAACTTTGTGCCTCCTGTGATAATTCTTAGCATTCGCCAGCACCGCCCCACATCCCTCCACCTGACACCTAGGCACCACCGCCGAAACGGCGCCAGGTACCGCCGCAGCTGGCTCCGAGGGTTTCTCACAACTGGGGTCGCAGAATTTCCCCTTCTTGCCCGTGTAAGATGGGCGGGCGCAGCTCCTAGGAAGATACTGCCTCTTTCCCAGCTTCAAGCATGTTAAATGCGGGTCCGGGTTGTAGTAACAGGGCCCTTTACCCGAATAAAGAGATGGAGAAGACGCAGAACAACTATGCAGTCCCCCGTTCCTTTCTTCCTCTCGCAGCATCAGCGCGTCAAACGCACCAGCTTCCACCTGCCTTCCGGCTGAGGTAGGCGGCGCGTGGACATTACCACCAAGATCCCATGATTCCCATGCAGGGTTCCCACAGCTATTACTATGATGCTCACCCACACCATCACCACGGCTTGCATTGTTGTTAAGCAGAGTCCAATAATACTCCATATTCTTCCAGCATGAGTTAGTGGGTGCTTTTTCCCTTAAAATCGTGGTACCACCTTTCTTTGAGCAGCGGTGGAGGACCAGAAGTAGTTGGGGTAGTTAGCGGAAATTAAACAAATGAGGAAATAACTCTGCAGCAACAAAATTCACGGATCTGGTTTTGTTTTATTCCAAAATAGAGAAAGGAAAGGATTGTGGATTTGAAAATTTGGAGAGGAGATATTAGATTGTCGATGTGATTGTGGACCGTGATGATGGCTGTGGAATTCAACTGTGTTGTAATCCAATAGGTAATGTTCTTAAAGAGAAAAGCTGCAACTTTTGCAGACTGAGTAACGTCATGAGATGAACAGAAAATGGAGCGTCAAAATTTAGTGACAAAAATAGGTGCTTTTTTTTTTGTATATAAACGATCAATTGCTGATTGTTTTGTTTGAGTAGTCAATTCATTTATTAAATTAATTTTAAAATTGTTTTGGAATGGGTATTCGAGTTTTATTGTCATTATAAAATTAATTTCGTCAATATTAAGCCATTGATTTTGCTCTAATTTAATTTCTAACAAATTTTATTCAGTTCTTGTTATTTGCTTTTGTGATTGGGAAAAAAATATTATAACTTCTGTAGAACAGAAATAATATAAGTTATTTGCAAGATAAAAGTGATAATAAAAAAAAACGAACAATAAATATTTGGAATAATTTATAGTTATTGTTCAAGTATACTGAATAGACATGTAGCGCTTATGTAAATAATAATTAATATTACTTTACCAAATTTATATCCTTTCAATGTAATAATTATAAAATATTCCAAGGTAAATAATTAATGTTATCAACAAAAGAATTAATGTCACTCGTTCTGTAAGAAAAAAAAAACTGATTTAATATGTACGCATGTGTGAAGTGTACGTGAGCCTGTCAAATAAATTTTATAAATATTTTTCTTGTTTACGTGACAGAATCGCAGATAACGAAAAGCGTCGTGATCATATTATGACGACATCAGCAAAAATTAACTTTATTATTTTAAAATATTATATATATATATTATTTCAGTATATAACCAAAATTATCAAATTCTATACCATTAATATACCGAAAATTTCGATATCAACGTCATAATATACCGAAAATTTCGATGAATTCAGTGTTTTTCATTACGATAATTTAGAACATATAATGCTCAGTGAATTTACGATTTCAACCAAAATTGAACCCTTCCAAGTTTTGGACATTGCCGAGCGAGTGTTAGGTCCAATTTTTTCTCGACCAATCCTAAACCTAATTGTTGTCATCCAGTAGTGGAGCCAGAATTATGGTTCTGCTTGTACTATAATTTTAAACTCTTGAATCTTTTAATATTTTAAATTGATCTACCCGAACTAATATCATATTATTCCAAAATTATAAAAAATTTACATATTAATTAAAAAAAAAAATTGAACCACCGGGACTTTACTTGCAAGTGGCTCCGCCACTGTTGTCATCCCTGCCGTATTACCATCTCATTATTATATTTTGAGGTGTTGTTTTATTTTTTTCTAATGATACAGTATTTTATCATTTATATTAAAATTTAACAAAAATAACCTGTAATGTTTTCTCTTGATTTCTAAAATTGTATTCGCCTTGTCACGTTTTTTTTTAACGAAAATATTCGTAGCCGAAAACTTAAATCATAAACAGTACGAAAACAAAACCAATAACTTTATTTCTAAATTTAATTATTCCTCATTTTTTTATGCAAAACATATATTGTTTTTAACATTCATAAATTTATAAAAATTGATTATAAAAGCCTTTGATTTGAAAAAATAATGTATTTAAAATGAGCTTCCTCTTTGTACTAAATTTTTTTTTATATGAGATACTCTAATAATGGGTTTAAATTAATCAATTTTTATTGCAATAAAAAATAGGCAGATAAAATAGTATTCAAATATTTATTAATAATTGCAATTTTATTAGTAATTATAAAAATATAACTAATGATATATTGAATCGATTGATGTTTTATCTATATAAAAAAAAAAATTTTCACTAAAAAATTTCTTAATTGCTTGTACACACACGTAATGTTTATAAAAATAAAATTACCAATAGAATATTGAATATATTGCTGCAACATCGTCTATACTATCATTATATTATATTATTAAGTGTGAGATCATTAAAGTAACTATTTTTTAGAACACCAACATATTTAATTTTATAATTATTCTTATTACCTTACTAAAAATTTTCTCAAATCACTACATATTTTATGTTGAAAAAAATCTAAAAAAACTTCTCTTTTAAATCGAACAACTTTTCTAAATTGAAAATAATTTCATGTTAATTATTTACTATTATTTAATCAAAATAAAATGATAGTAACAAATACAACGCGTGTGAATCTATTACTAATTTAAATTTATATAAGAAAATTAAAGTTCTTTAATTTTATCCGTATAATTGGTTACCAATATTTTTAAAACTCAATATTGTAGTATAGCCTTTGTAAATTTATAAATTTAAATTATGAATCTCATCTCATTATCAAATATTTAGTCAAACATTTAATTTAATCCATAATAATTTTATGTAACCAAGAAAGCTGTACATTTTTAATTCGATAACGACTTATCAGTGGAAGTTATTGAATGCACGCTATTAACACTTTGGTTTGATTGGATGCGAAGTCCTAAAAAAAACAAAGATAATAAATAATAATAAAAATAAATAATAAATAAATTCTATATTTAATTGTTAACAAAAAAAAATTCAAGAATATCATGAGTCATCGCCACTAGCTATTTTATTTTCGTCACTTGAAAGAAAATAAAGAAAATGTACTTTTTGTGTCTACAATGACAATTTCTTCCGCAATGTACCGTTAATTTAACTGATTTCTCTTGTGACATGATATGAGATATATATGTGAGATGCATCTATTCATATTTAAAATGAAAAGTAAAAAAATTATATGTCAGTTCAATCGTGAAAAATATCTGTCAGACAAAACTGATATATGAAATTTTTTATAAAAGTTTTTTGTGAGTTTGCTTATTTCTTATTTTGGTTTTCTAAATCTTGAAATTTGGGATCCGATCTTGTAAATTTAATTTGTGTTTTGGCTTTTGGTATTTTTTATAGAGTGATTATGGAGGAGATGCTAACACTTTATGAAAAACTAAAAAATCAAAACACTTACTTATATTTGATCAATGGAATTTCAGTAATGAATTTTATTGTGTTGTAAGAATTGACGTACAAATTTGGTTCTACATGTAACACTACTCTTTTTTCTTATAACTAATGTTGTGTGGCACGTGATGTGTGGTATATTAAAATTTTTAATTTTGATATTTTTTTGTGTAAAAATATATCTATTATTTTATTCAGATATGATATAATATATTATGATTAGATAAGATTTACAAAGATGGTTTGAATTTTTAGATAAATTATAAATAAATCGGAGAAAATATGAGAAAAATATAAAGAGACGTACAAAAATTACTAGTAAACTCGTACCAACAAAATTAGAACTAGTAAACTCACACCAACAAAATTAAATAACTATTATTACGAAACGTAAAACTTTAAAGAAATTTAGTGTCATACTGACATATATATCAAAATTAGTCAGCAAGAAGTGTTTAAGTTTAATAATATAGTGATAATATAAATAAGAGCAAAATGATAATCTTTTAAAAAAATTAATTAAACCCTTATTCATTTATAACTAAGATCACCACTTGTATTTTTTAGGTCCATGGCTTTTAATGCGCCCTCTATTTTGATTTTTGGGTTATTGACAATATGTTGCAAGTCGCCAAGATTGACGACAAAAATAAATCATCTCCCTTTTTATTATTATTTTTATATTGAAAAAAACTCAAATAATAATGTATATTAAAATATTAATTTACACTCTATATATAAATCAAATCCATTGTCTCACGTATGTAAATATGTGAAATCGTCTCACGGCAAACTCGCTTTTTATATTTTATAGTTATAATATAAATAGTAATAAATTTTATTTTATTTTTGCTAGTTTACATGTTTGGCGAATTTATTAAAATATTAAACGTAGATATTTGAGAAAAATGAAATTTTTTTTATTCTTTCTTCAAACTCGGGAGAGATCAGAGATGATTTTATAATATACGTGCTATATTAAATTTTTTAGTGTTTTATAATTTTCATGTAAAAAATATTTATTATTTTATTAGAATATGATATTTATAAATTAATAAATAGATAAAATTTATTTAGATAATTTAATTTTTAAATAAATTAAAAATAAGTTTGAGAAAAAGTCAACAAAGATAAAGTGATATATCATAATAATTAATAAGTTCACATCAATAAAATTAATTAACAAATATTATAAACAATAAAATTATATATTAAAAAAACGTATATCATATCAAATAAGTTAATATTATACTACCTATTTGAAAGATTTTATAACATATATTTGAATAATAATTTCGAAATCAAATCTCTCCGTCTTGTCAACGTCCACAGCAACTGAAATTATCTGCACCCTCTTTATGTATATCCTTTAATTTTATCTGAAGATAGTAATAATAAATAAATAAATATTATTTATTTATTTATTTTCTTTATATCACACAGTTGTCTGTTGAACAGTTAGTCCGACGGATGTTCCTTCAAACTGCCGACTGCCATATTGATTTATCAATAAAAACTACTACATATGGCATTTAAATGTCAAACTTGAAGAGAGATTCGAATTCATATCCGGCTTATAATTCGAGTCCAATTAAGACAAGTTGGTGGATATTTATCATATCAAAAAAATTATATATAATACAAATTTATATATATATATATATATATCTTTTAAATAAATAACTAAGTTGTATATGTCAATGAAAACTTTTAATTAACAGTATATAACAGCTCGATCGTTATATTTTATTGAAAGACGATTTAATGTTTGCTTAAGCTCGAGATTGAACATCAGGTAAGAAGAGGGATTTGGATCCTCTACTGTGTTGAAATTAAACACAGCATCAAGTGATGTGCACTTTTTACACGATATTTTTACACGATATGATCATGTGATCATCTCGTTTAATCTGTCAACTTTTTAAATTTATCTCATATGGTGTGATGTCCACATGATGATCACGTGATCATCTCATGTAAAAAATGCACAATATCAAATACGGGTGTGATCTATCTTGCAATCGTAAACTACAGTGTTCCTTTTAAAGAAACACACAAAACATTGTACGGATACATTAACAACAATTTTTATTAAATACAGCAAGTGTAGGGGAACATTTTGTGAGACTTATTACCTTTTTTTATTCTTCTGATATTGTATGTATACTTGCGAGGGCCCGATTTAACTTCTTCATTATTATCATTATTATTCATAGTACGATGCATGTGTATTTAACAATTATTATTATAATAAAAATAATAATGATTCTACCCCTGGATTGGTAATTGAAACATACCGACATTGCATTTTTTTTAATACAAAAAAAAAAAAAATTGAAACAAAAGAAGACACGTGTGTGTTATTTGTTTGGAGCAATCAAGGCCAAGAATCAAATGGCTATGCTCATTTCGAAATTTATTATATTTTGGCCCAACTTTAATATAATTACCAACATTTCACCATTTTCTTTTCCATTAATTTATACTAACATTTTGTGGAATTGAGGGTAGGTTCTTTTTAAGACATAGCACTTCCATTTATCTGAATTTACATATTAGTAGTAGGGAAATTTTCGTAGATCGCCGTATTTTATTTTATTGATCGAGTTTAGGCCGTCGACTCGTACAAGATTAAAAAAAAAGTTAAAATAATGGCGGAAGGTTGTCTCAAAATTGTTTGGAGAAATCAATTCAAGGTTTATGTTTGTTAGGGCGAAAAGCAGAAGAAGAGCCCATGAGAGAAACATGAGCCAACGATGATGCAATTATCACATCTAACAAAAATGGGTACCCAATATATATTACAAATTGAATGGGTTGCATCAAACACTTGGCCACTAACGAATTCTAACTTCAAACTCAGACAAACCCAAATAACCAAAGTTTTCTGAAAAAATTGTCTTGTTTCTGACACCAGCTAGACATCACAATTAAACCTCGCGCGACGATGGTTCACAATTATTATTTTTTTAATAATGTCTTCGTTTTTATCTTTCAAATTTCAGCCTTCCTCCGTTATCTTTGTGAAAATTTAGTTCTTCCTCAGCGTGTTGTTGCCGTGCATGTCTGATGTCTAATCAACACTCTTAATGAAACAAAATAACTAAAATCGTCTGAAAAAGAAAACATTACAAAACTGAAACACGAAACTACAAAAGCAGCAAATATACAATATCAAAAATATCATTTTCCTTGACCCCATCATGGAGTGCTGAACTTCATGGTACTCCGTTTTGATTTTTCCAATATTTTAAGTATAATTAAACGATAAATATGGATAGACTCAATGAATGGATCTGGTAAAAAGTTAGCAGCTTTAGAAGGTACTAAGAACATTTATTTTTTTGGGAAATAGGAGAGCCAACCGCGCGCATTAATTCAATTCTTCGTACGAGACTCGACATAACAAATGAGGGTAATCCACTCTCGCCTTTCACGCTACTCTCTGTAATTCTCAAACAGACGAACCCTACGTACAAATATATATATGCATGTATAGATATTAACGATAAACATGGAATATGTAATGAAGAGAGAAACATGAAGTCCGAAAAGCTTCCATTTTTCATATTAATTTACAGTACGGTTTATTAGCAAGGAGACATGGGCCGAGAAACACTCATCTAATTTAAAAAAAAAAAAAAAAACTGAAAAGGACATCCAACTAAAGCTACCGGTAATTAATGTACATAATACACAAACACAAACATCTCGCGAACAAAATTTATTTATTAATTTATATTATAATTTTAGAGCCCACTTTTTTTCATAGTTCAACACATTACATCCTTGAGAAGCTTGTACCTTCGGGTGGTGGGGCGTGGCGAGGGGCTTTTTCCGGCAGATTTCTCGGCCGGAGAACCACCCTCTTCCCGATCCTGCTGCTTAATTTTGTCGCCGGAGTAGGCGGACCTCACTTCATTTGCATGCACAGCTTTGCTATTATTGTTGTTATTCCTTGAAGACGATGAGTTCCCATGTGTTAACGAGGAATTTTTTCCCTCGCATTGGCACCAGTCACATACTTCAATAGGATCCGAGGATTCGCTGTAAAAATTGCTACAGTACCTGTCAAATAATCGATTTATTTTTTTCAAATTAGAATTTGTAAACTTTTGGCAAGAATAAGCACACGGGTTTATCATAATTAATAAGTAACTATTAGCTTCATAAAGCATAAAAATAAGGTAATAGCTTAGTGTTTGTGACGTCGAGAATGATGGGTGACTGGTAATCACATAAAGTTATAAAAATTAGCTATCGAATGATGTAATAAACATTTAATCAGTATTTGATTAGGCGGCGCATAACCACGACCCATTCTTGTCCCAAAAAAACTTATTTCATCGTGTGCTGCACTAAGATTTTCATGATTGTTAGGCCGAAGAATCAAGGCCAGAGGAGAGACTATTGAGCAAAGATGAACACAGTACTCAGCCTTTTCAATCAAATAAATACACACGTGTCGCATAAAATCACATCTCGATCGCTCCATTCATCCAGCCCAATAATTCACAAAATAAAGTGTATACATATGGACTATGATGGTGAAACACACGTTAAAACCTGTGTCTGAATATAAACACACACACACATAACACATGTATTTATACGGAGGGCCGGCTGCTTACGAGTGTTGGGAGCGATGGCGACACTTGGAGCAGCGGAAGAGTTTGTCCGGGAACCCGACATCCCCGCACATACAGCAAACGGCCGCCTGCTGATCTACCATTTCTTTATTTCCAGGTCTGATTTAGAGAGAGAAATCAATTTTGATCATTAAAAACAAAGGGGCAGAAATTATTATTAATTTGTAAACAGGATTTAAGTCGGTGTGGGTGCCTCTCATATATATACATACAGACACACACACACATATATATATACGCATAAATTCAACTGTGTATATTATTGTTTTGTGTTGTGTGTGTGGAATGGTTAGATATAGATAGATACCGGTAGGCCAGAAAATTGATTGTTTTATTGTAAGAAAGTGGTGGTGGAATCCGGAGTTCATAATTTTAATAAAGACATGTACTGTTATTATATTATATTTCCATTTTTTAAAAAATGGAATTTTAACTTTTTTCTTAATTAAATATGAATAAATGCAAGTGCGTGCGTGCTTGTGTTAAATATTTCATTAATGTTTATTTATTAATAATGTTAATAATAAGAATAGTTTCAAGTTATTTGCGGAGTGTTTTATTCATCACACCATCTATATATCTATTTGAAATAGTAATAATAATTGTTTCACCTATTAGATTTCTAAGAAATTTTGCCCAAAATTAAAGATTTTTTAAAATAATTTTTAAACCTTGGTATAAGTGGAATTTAAATTATTTCGATTCGTGTTTACTTTTTGATTTAAAAATTATAGGTTCACTAGGTGTGGTTTAAAACATTAACTGTTGATTGAAAAAGAAAGGCTAAAAAACGTTGAAGGCAGATTAATAGATTAAATGATTTCGGATGTATTTTTATTGTTTAGAAAAAACGGGAAAATGGTTCAGCGGAATAGACTTAATCAGTTTTAAAATATTATATCAAAGCAAAAGTCTTTGGTGAACCAAGTAAATAAAATAAAATTTTTCAGCATTATATAGTATTAATTTCACTACCACGATCCTATTTTTTTTTTTTTTAATAAAATGACTTCTTGATTAATGTTTGCTTTTAAACAGGTACTTTATTTTGGCAAAAGCATGTTGCTCCAAAAAATTTGATGGCATATACTAAATTACTTAATCGTGACATAAATAATAATTATTTTAAAACTTATATTATAGAAAAATTATTGATTTTTTCAGCTCTCGATTTAGATCAAATCGATCGGTTTGATCGTAGTCGTTCAATATTTTGTATATGATCATATTTGTCATAATATAATATGTATTAATTAATGTGGTAACTAACAAACAAGATGAAACCTATAGTCGATCGGGTTGATTAATTGATTTAATATGTCAATTTAATTCCTTCAAATACGTGTTAATTTAATTTGCTACTACCCTATTTAATGGGAAAAACAAACCTAATAAATGGATTGTATTGGGCTCGGTACACTCCTGTTACCTAGAGTACTGATCAATCTTCCCTTGTACCTCAATTATGCAAAAATTATTAATTATCTTCATGATTTTTTTGTGATCATTCATTGATTTTTTGGCTGGATGTTCTTGCGACGGCGTCGCGGTTTGTTTCTATAATGTTGAGGCCGAACTTGAATGATGTTTACTCATCGTACTCATCAATAAGATAACTCTCACATATTAGATGTAAAATTTTGATTTGCTTTATCGCATCCAATAAATAATTATCACATTATTCATAGGCACGATTTATAGACAACATAGCTAAATTATATTTTTATATATGACACCGAAACAACTTTTGTCAAATCATCAAGACATATTAATCTACGAATATGCAAAGCATGCCTGAAACCACTATAGTATATCATCGATAGTCGTAGAATGATTCGCGGGAATAGGTTCGACAACGGACAGCATTCACTCTTGTATTCACATCTTCAGCCTTTGCGAATGATTTGTGAAGTTTTGTTGAACAAGATCACAATCCCGTATGCTTTTAAGAAAAAAAGAACCTTGTGTTGCGTTTGGAGCGGAAAATTTGGAAAAAAAAAGATTTGAAATGACAAGTGGATTTATCCAAACAAATCAGTGATCGATCCAAATACAACATGAGATTTCGTTTCTACGTTAACTTGCATTCAAACGCATATTGTTGTATTGCGATTAAAAAGTAAATATTTTTAGGGAAAGACCATATAAAATCCAGAATGCATCGTGTTAAATCATAAAAAATTAATCTGTATACAGCATTGAAAGTGTACCATAATTCATATTCCTTACGGCAGATCAGTTAGATCTACTCATTCATTCTTTTTGCAGAGCCATTTAATTTATCCTTAGATCTAAATATGATAACGAGTTCAGAGATAAGAAACATGATAACACGCTATCTGGGAATCACAAACATTATATAAATAATTTCTTATATTTCTAGTTTAGCTCATTGCAAAAAGATAAATTACACTTTTTGTTTCTATATATTACAGATCCACAAATTATCATATACATTAAAACTCACTAACCAAAACTTTAATTAATCAATCTAATTTAAAATTAATCTTAAATAAACAACACACAACACATAATTATTCACGTATAAATCCATATTACGTAAAAATTGATCCAACCATACCCTCCTCCTCGTCCGTCGAATTATTGCGAAAAAATGAACTTTCGTAGAGATGGGAAAGGTGTGGAACACGCAGCACACGTGACAGTGAGCGTGAATTTCCCCGACAGTGGAGTGGTGGAAAAAGGACTCATAAATATAACATGGGACACCGGTCAACTTCGTACCAGCAGTTGCCTTAACATAGTTGGGGGGACGCATTAGTGAATTTTTAGGGGGAGAAAATGGAGTACAAGTAGCTCTTTTAACCTTTTAAACAAAAGTCCGCAAAATGGCCGGGACCAGAGGCGGATGGTAGTTGGGGCAAAGCTGGGTTAATATTGCATGGTAGCATATTTCCAAATAAATTTTGCCCATCATACTAAAAATTTCTGACTACGCCTTGGGCACGGACAAATGACATATATAAAAAAATCAATCTGAATTTGATTAATAATCGTGTAAGCTCGTGTTTTTAATTTATGTACATTCACTTTTAATTATATGTAAAGTCTTCAAAGTTTGGATTTCACTTTGTTGTATTTTCATGAAGGTGGAAAGTGTTATTGTCCCTTCGGGTGAGATGCAATTTGGCCTACGGGGAAATAGTTAAAACTCACGAAAGAATGTTATATACGAATAATTGGACCTAATTTTTTTGTCTCCATTGTCCGTTTTTAAAAATAAGTTAATTGTTACATCATTCGACCGATTTGTGACCGTGATATCAAATTATTGGGAGATGACGATATTTTCATCCGTAGCCACGTTATTTTAACTAGTGCTCGAAATTTCTCATTTTACTCTTATTTAATAAATGTTTTAAATTAGAGATGAAAATTTCTTGAAGTAGTTCATGTATTTGGCAAAAACTTGTGTGAGAATGTCGTCTCACATGTCAGGTCTTTTATTTGGGTCATCGATGAAAAAATATTACTTTTTATATTAAGAATCTTACTTTTTATTGTAAATATTGGTAAGATTGATAAAGAATAAAGATTTGTGAGACTGTTTCACAAGATACCTACTCCATGTATTTAATGATGATGATAGTTTGACAAAATAATACTAAACATGGAAATTGGACTATATATTTAGGATGAATGAAAAAAGAAATATGAAGTTTACATTTGGAAGAAATAATGTATTTTTTAAAAAGATTTTTTAAGCAAGTAAATAACGCTACTTTTTACTTTTAAAATTCTAAAAATAATCACTTTAAAAGCTTATAATGATAAATTATTCAAACGTATAAAAAAATTACTGAAACTTCTTTATATATCTATTCATGTATTATTTTTTCTTCCTCACTTTTGATATCATCCCAAAAGATTTTTTTTAATGACGATGAGAGGTTAATATAATGATCCGTAAATCACGTTATTCAAGAAATTTGTATTGCGATAGGTAATACCAAAGCTTTTGTTAATTCAATCGTGCATATTGTTTTATGCATGTATTTAATAACATAATTAATCATATTTTGCATAGTTTTAGGTTTTATTCCGATCGAAAAAGTCGAGCTCAAGTAATTATACACGTACCCCACTGCTAGCTAGATTAGACAAAAAAATAGTGTTTGATCTCTCTCTAGCTCGATCAAGTTGGGCTTTTCAATAAATATTATTATATGTATAAATTTTTTGAAAATTATAATTTTACCTCGTCAAAATTTGAATTAATAACATATTAATTTAGAACATGGAAGTCAATAAATTATTATTATTATTATTATTATTATTATTATTATTATTATTATATATATTTGGCAAAATCTTGTGTGAGACCGTCACACGGGTCGTATTTGTGATACGCGTCTCTTATTTAGGTCATCCATGAAAAAATGTTACTTTTAATGCTAAGAATATTACTTTTTATTGTGAATATCAATAGGATTGACCGATCTCACAGATAAAGATTCGTGAGATCGTCTCACAAGAGACCTATTCTTATATTTTTTTAAAAAAATCACTTTATCTACCGAGGAAGGAAACAATTGTGGCGTACTTTTGGTGTTTCCTTAAAGAAGATCATCCCCACACACTCAACTCGGCTCTTCCATGTGCCCTTTTAATTCACACGGGACCACTAAAGATATCTACTATTCCTTTACCATTTATTACTTCTGTATTGTTTTAATTATTATATAAATATATACTACCGACGAAAGGAACACAAATTATATAAAATCATTATATAATTATACTTAAAATAAACTTCAAAGGGGTGATTCTCATCGACTTATCCAACTTGTATAAGTTAGTTTTTCCTGGTAGATTAGCTCGGAAAACTCTTTTTTTTCGAACTTGATCTGTTTGATTCGAGTAATTTTCACGTCGATTCGATCTACTTATGGTGTCACACGATTGAATCGATGCATATTCACAAACCATAAGTATGGTGAGTTCTAAAACATGAGCTTTTCCAAAAATAATGTGGGCCCACATAGAAATTTATTCAAGTATTAATAATTTTTCCTTGAATAAAGTGTTGATGATTGAATGCAGTTGAGGAAAGCTAGTGCAAACATTTCACGACCACATTTCTGGGAAATGGTGGGCCCAATTTGTTTGGTTATAAAAGTAGTGGATTTCCCTATACAGGCCCACAAAAATTCAACACTATGAAACTTTCATTATTAAAAAGTGGGCCCATGATGGGATAGCTTATCACTGATATGGGCCTGCGGCCCGAATGGTATTTGGATCGGTTCCTCTGTGTTTACAACTTGTTTATCTTCATTTTTTTTCTTATTATTGTATTAATAATGAATTTATTACGTAATGGTGACATTATAAACCAAATTAGATTTAAATTAAGGGAGAATATATACAAGATTAGATTATCGCCAAAAGTATTATTTTTTTACGAAAGATATGAATCGAGTCGATTCGTCTCAAAGATATAGATCTGACAGTCTCAAAAAAGGATTGCTCAAAAAATTGACAATGACATTCATTAAATTTCAAAATTGAAACACATAACGGTTCAAACTTTTATTGGGAGCTGCTCAATTTCCCCCAGTAAAATTCAACTATTAGGTTGTGTTGGATCAATACATTTGATTTTGGAAATGATTTCAATTTGTCCATTTAAATAAATCGAATAATCTGAAATTCATCGATTCTAATACAATCTGAGTTAAGTTACATATTAAAAAAAATATGGTATTTGGGTATTTTTTAAAAGATAAAATCTAAAAGATTTTGGTATTTTGTTAGTCGACATATTGTTGATCTTAAAATCATAAAATACCAACAACGAGATATTAATTTTAAAATACATGCGATGCCGTTGAAGAAGCAACAAACTTAATGGTGATTTTTTTAAAATAAAACAATTTTATCACAAAAACTTATTTGAAATAGTTTCATATGTCATTTTTGTGTAACGAATATTCTAGTTTGGACACTTACTAAAAAATACTTATATCGTAAATAAAAAATTATAAGACCGTTTGACAAAATACATACTCCAATTTGTTAATCATTACCAAAGTTAGTTTGTTAAACTGACACATCTGACTTTCACTTGTACGCACGTTTGTTAATCTTGTATATTAGTGCATCGACGCACGTGTAGTTTGCATGAGCAATATTTTTTATAATTAATTTAGTTTATATTTAAATGATGATTGAAATGTAATTATAAGAAATAGTGAGAGATTATATATTGTAATGATATATGAATTAAAAAAATTATAAAAAAGAAAGAGAAAAAAAATCATAATAGAAATTGAACATACTACTTGATATTTAGGAAACAAAAACTTTATCCATTAAACTACATCTGATTTACACTAAAGTTTTAACACTTTATTAATATATATAGTTATTAAAACAAATCATGACACCAAAAATTAGATACTCTAAGAGTCTCAAACGTAATAATATGATATAGATATACTACAAATAACGACAGATTTAGGGTTTATTAATGGGCCAAAGGCTCACATTCTTGGACTAACATTATTGGGCTACACATGATTGGAGAACAGTGCGACCTATAATCAGTCTAGCCCGATGGTTTTGCCATGAGGGCGTTTTCTTGAGCTAGTTGAATTAACTCAGCCCATATCGTTATACTAACATCATTTTTCATTTTTTGTAAATTAAAAAATCTCAAGTTCTAAGTAATTGAGTTTTTATATAATTTGTTGATATTTGGATTAATGAAGAAATAACAGGAATTTTGGATTTTTAAGAATCTCAAAATCAAAGCTTTTGGTACGCACATCAATTAAGTTTCTTACTTATTTTAAAAATATATATATATATATATTTTAGAGTACAAAGTATGATTTTGTTCCAGACTATAAATGTATAATTGAACTGCCTACACTACTGACAAGACTTGAGCATAAACCTGTGACCTGCTTATCTCGGGCAAAGAAAGTACAAAGAAATTTATCTCAATAAATTAGGAAAACTACCAGCAATCAGCGAGAGTCGAACTTGAGACCAACAAATCTTAGAACCTCAACTTTAACGTACTCGTGTAATTGTGAAATTATTGAATGTATAATTATAAATCGGCCGTAAATGAAATTTATACGGATTCCATATATGTTAATATGAAACCTCAATTGATAGCCCCCCAAAAAGAAAGTCCCTTATGACAAATTGATCGAAAATTAAGAACAAAAATTAAAAAAAAATTAAAAAAATTGAAATTAGTCACGGTCGATCTCTTATTGATAATGAAAGCCATGTGAATTGGAGGCTTAATTTGCTAACGAGATTAGACGACTTTACTCCACATTTATCTATATAAAAACTCTAAACCATATGTTTATATTAGTATAATCATATCCGTGGATATGTGCAGATCCCCTGGACAAATTAATCGATTCCCAATCTACATTTTCAAAGATTTTGTGTTGTCTGCTATCAGAGATTTCTTCAACAAATTTTATATGACATTGATCAATTTTGTGCAAAAGTATATGAAAAATTTATTATAAATCATGGAAACATGAAATATATTTTCACTGAAATTGCATATAACATGAAAACGAACTTACATTTTTCTCTAATTGGAATATGTTTATGTTATTACACCAATAGAGGTGTTGGCACAACGTATCATTTTTGAATAATTCTTTTGTGAGATGATCTTAGAAATTTTCATCTGTGAGACGGATCGAATCTACTAATATTCAAAATAAAAAGTAATAATCTTACCATAAAATTAAATATATTTGGAGATGATGATGACATTGTATTTAACCATTGTTCAAATCTTGGCCGAGAGTTACCCAAAAATGTTTCTACTTATAGGAATATGCCTTCGAAAAGATTTCTATATATATATTTATTTATGGAAATATAAATAATTTCTGTTTATTCTTAAATAATTATTTTATTGCTGAAATTTTAAATTAAATATATTTGGAGATGATGATGACATTGTAACAAACCATTGTTCAAATCTTGTAATAATGATGACATTGTAACAAACCATTGTTCAAATCTTGGCCGAGAGTTACCCAAAGATGTTTCTACTAATATTCAAAATAAAAAGTAATAATCTTACACCCAAATTAAATATATTTGGAGATGATGATGACATTGTAACAAACCATTGTTCAAATCTTGGCCGAGAGTTACCCAAAAATGTTTCTACTTATAGGAATATGCCTTCGAAAAGATTTCTATATATATATTTATTTATGGAAATATAAATAATTTCTGTTTATTCTTAAATAATTATTTTATTGCTGAAATTTTAAATCTTTTTTATCTTAAAATATTACTCGTGGAAAATACGTGATTAAGATGAAAAATACAAACCCTAATTCTCGCCTTACATTATGGCTTCTATGTTTAACTTCGAATGCGACGTCCACGTGGACTTTGTACCAATTTCAAACCTCTAACCGTCGTAACGGGGCGAACACGTGAGATTATTTAAATGACCAACGGTCAATAAACGACATTAACGGCCAACTCAACGGCGGATTTCTTTACGTCGATGGCTCAAATTTTGTACCCCTTCCGAGAAAAAAAAATGATTTTTGTATTGGAAAAATTCTTTGTGGGCCCAAAATGACGATTTAAAATGGGCCGTGTAAGTAACAAACACAAGGCCCCAACATTATTAAGCTTTTCATGCTGCAAAAATTCAATATCTTTTTTTTTAATAGTATTGCACGGGTTCTAAGCACAAGTTAGGCTAAATAATGAGACAAATTAGTAAGTTTTGTTATTGAAAATTAAAGTTCCAAACCATTTCAAAATTACTTAATTCGTGCTCAAAACCAAGAACATGTTAAATTTCAATTTCAGAAATGGCATATTTATGCAGAGAAATTATGTTCACTGTACGTTCGCGCAAACAGCCAAATTAATTACACGAACTCGAAATCCTATTTCCTATCGGGAATGCACATGTGCCCGACATCTGATTAATTATTTATAGCGATAATTTGTATGAATTGACTTTTTATATTAAACTATTTGTGAATGCAAAGTGAATATGGAGTCGCTATAAATAGGGTTTGGACATCCACCAACAATGATCAAGCTTATAGCTATATCCGACGTATTCCCTCCGATCCTTGAATATATCTCATGGCCTTAACTTCGCGATATTCTCTTTTAGCATACTTAGCAACAATCTTATTTGTTGTACCAAACTTGTGCTATTGTTTCAATCCAAAGCTCCTAAATGTGTCGAGAATTCAGACCGAGTCGGGATGGTCTACCGCGCGAGCTAGTTGGTACGGGGATCCATATGGCGCAGGAAGTACTGGTAAACCCTTAATAGGAAACCCTAATTAATAAAATTAACGTATTCCTCGAAGAAGTTTGTTTCCCCCCTCATTTAAAATTATTTACTTCATCATACATTTTTCCGATTATAATTAACGTGTATACTTTGATCAATCTTTTTGTTAATTTCATATTATTCATATTTGAATATTATAATTAGGGGGTGCATGCGGGTACGAAAATGATGTTTCGACGCCGCCGTATTCTTCCCTGATAACGGCAGCCGCTTCTTCTCTTTTCAACTCCGGCGCGGGATGTGGGTTATGTTATCAGGTCTCTCCCAATCCATAAACTTCATTCAAAGTAAAATAAGTCCTCCTGTGTGTCAGTGCGTGTGAAAGAAATTATTATAATTATTTTCTTCATTTCTTCAGGTGAAATGTACGACGCATAGAGCTTGCTCCGGGAACCCCGTGACCGTGGTTGTAACGGACGAGTGCCCCGGCTGTGACCCACAGTCGATTCTATTTGATTTAAGCGGCACTTCGTTTGGAACCATGTCGAATTCCGGGGAAGCTGGTCAGCTTAGGAATGTGGGAATTCAAGATATACAATATAAGAGGTTATCAGTTCCTCAAATACGCGCATGTCTGAGAATTAAAATCTCCTTTAGCCGAATAACTTTGATGATTTTGACTAAATTAATATCTTTTTAACATTTCGATACTCAAATATTCATTCAAATTTTTCCACCCCTTGAATTATAAGAACAATTTTAATTGACGCATGGATATATTAAAATTTAAGAATTAAAATATAACAAAATATTTTTTGTTCACAAATTATATTACTATTTACTAAATTAAGTTTTGATTTACAATGATAATGTTTTCTCCATAAAAAAAGTGCCTCGATTTTACATAATATTCTATTAACTAAATAATTCAACATTTTTTTTATTGAAAAAATAGAATTTGTCCAAGTATCATATAACAAATCAAGCAATATATGTATTGCTTGTAAGTTGTACCTGTGCTATCAATATATAATGTCTATTAATATATTTAATTTAAGGTCTATGTTACATCTGAGAAAACATAATAAAATACATATAAAAAAATTTGTTTGGTCTATCGAACAAGTAAATTAATTTCTAACATACACTGAATCTTGCAGAGTAGCATGCAACTTTGGCGTATCTGTGGCGTTTCGGGTCGACGCCGGCTCCAACCAAAATTACTTCGCGGTACTCATTTTATTTGAAAACGGGTACGGTCTCTCCAAAGTCGAGCTGAAGCAGGCGGGTTACGGTGGCGCGTGGCTTTCCATGCAGAGATCTTGGGGTTCTGTGTGGAGGTTGAACGTGGGATCAGGCCTGCAGCCGCCGTTTTCGATGCGGTTAACTTCCGGAGGGGGTTCCGGCAAGACTATTGTGGCTACTGATGTTATACCTGCTGATTATAATATGGGAAAGACTTATAGATCCAGGGTCAACTTTTGAGGGTTGTTTGGTTTACTAAATTTCAAATGAATTAAATAAGTTTCCAAAATGTAACGTGAAATTTGAATTATGGATAAGCTAATGCAGCCAAGTAGTATTTTTATAGATCCCACGTGTCCAAATCGATTTAGACCATTGGATTAAAATACTATGTTTATGGTAGTATGAATTATAACCCAAATAAAATCGAGATAATGATCAACAACAAGAATTGTGAAGGTGCTTTGGCTGTGTCTAATACAACCAAGTTCCTAAGAAACTTCATTGTGTTTAATTTTTATTAAAAATATACTTTGAGAATATTTTTTTACGTGCAAAGTTTGCGATAAATGAGTTCAAGATGAATTTGGAGTTCGACGCGAAAATTATCTATTTTCATACAAACTGTATCTATGCTGTAATATTTTTATTGGAGATGATTTCATTAGATCTGGCTATCGTAAGTAGCAACAAATATACATGAACAAGAAACCGATGAAAGATAATTGAAAGTGTTACTGTGCAACACACAATTTGATTTTTAAAAGTATTTCGTATTAGTTAAAAACTTGTGTGAGACGCTCTCACAGGTCGTATTTTGTGAGACATATCTCTTATTTGCGTCATCCATGAAAAAATATTACTTTTTATGTTATTATTGTGAATATCGATAGGATTGACCCGTCTCACAAATAAAGATTCGCGAGACCGTCTCACAAGAGACCTACTCTTAGTATTATTGCTTCCAAAAAAAAAATTAATGAGCAATTTATATATCATTACTACATATAATTCAACGTATCCTTCACTAATTATATAGAGTCATATATATAGTGTAATTTTGGATTTGTATAAAACACCATCAATCTTATCAAACTAAACTATATGACTTTACTATATTAGAATAATTTCATTCATAATTTATTTTATTCACGATTCACTAATAGTTATAAATTAACTGCATTAATACCAATTAAAGGGTTAAATAAAACTTTTTTGTAGAGTTGATAGATTTCTACCGACTTTTGTAGAAAATAAAAAATTTTGTGTACTGGTCTCACAAGTCAATTTTAGTGAGACATATATCTTATTTGGGTCACCCATCGAAGTATTAATTTTTTGGCCAAAAATATTATTTATTATTGTAAATATGAGCAGAGTTGACCCGTCTCACCGATAAAGATTCGTGAAATCGTCTCACAAGATACCTGCTGTTCGTAGAATCCTACATATTTCTAAAGATTGTTTCAGAATCTTGTTGATTTATTTTGCATGATGTTTGTAGAAAATTTTTTTATAAAAGAATGTGGATTTTACAATATATGATTGTGATTTTTTTACATCTTTTTAAAATAATAAAATTTGAACACGGATATATTTTATTTATTTAAAATATTTTTATCTATCAATATAAATAATTTTTACTTATTGATATAATTTGATAAAAGCGATAAATAATGTAATATAATACCAAAATTAAAAAAATAAAATGAATAATACTAATAATTTTGATTTTAAACTATTGTTAACAATAATAAAATATGATTTTAAAAATTCCAAATAAAAAACACGTGGATGAGAAAGAATGAATTACTTAGTGTTTGTATTTATATTATGTCTAATAAAAATAAAATTTAATATGTGAGTTTGATATAATTCTCAATTAAATATCCATTCAAATATTTAGGTTGAATAAAATATATTTTTTGACAATTTATATTTTTATGTCGGCTTTAATTCTTATACTTAATAGAATTTCAAGAAGTCGTTAAAACTATATTGATATTTTGAATACCTAAATATTTTTGTAAATATGTAAAAGTCAAGTTTGAATATCATATTGAATATCGTTAAAGTTTTATAAATTATATAAAAATCTAAATTAAATATTTATCCATGTTAAAAGTTTAGAATGAATGGAATCAAAACATTACAAAATGGATCTAGGTGTCAAACGAGCTAGGTGAACCAGGCTTTTTGCATGATTTTCAGCCCAATGCCACTAACGTACAAGTGTTACTGCAAAGTCCAATCCAAGTAAAAGGAGTGTAGCCCCACCCAATTAATTTGTTTGAATTATGTCGGGCCCAAAAATCTGGTTGAATCTTTTTAAAAATTGCATTTTTTTGGAGAAATATAACCCAAATAAGCATTTTGTAAATAATAACAAAAATAAAATTCATATGTTATGCATACACGCACGCACGAGGTAGATCGGTTTGATGAATTAAGTTTTTAATTTGGAGCCAATCCAACTCCTTCGTATTAAAAATAGATTAACAATAATAATAATATTTGAATAAAAAATTTAATTTTGAGTGTATCATGTAAATTACATGTGAATCTAGTGTGATTTATTTAATTAATCTCATCCTAGCTCAATCACTCAGTAAAAAGCTCTAGTGAAATTTCAACAGTCTTTCGTTTCGACTTCCATGAAAATGACCAAACTATTCATGTGAGAGTAGGTCTCTTGAGAGACGGTATCACGAATCTTTATCTGTGAGACATGTCAACCCTACCGATATTCACAATAAAAAATAATACTCTTAGTATAAAAAGTAATACTTATTTTTAATTTTAATTATTGATAAAATACACGAAACTTCAATTTTTTTATATAAAAAATTATTAGAGGAATCTATATACGTGGTAAATAAATCAACTGAATTATGATTAGTGATAATATTAAAGGTTTCATGTGCTAAAACTGTCTAATCTCAGTTTATGCACGATATATTATTATTTTTTTTAAAAAAAAAATAGTTTCTTTTAATAAAATTTTCTATTAAACTTGGCATAATTCGAAATCCTGCAAAAGTACCCTTTGATGTGTTAAGCCCAATTTGCCAATTCTTGGCGGCGTTTACTTTGTTGAGTTCAACCTACTCAAAAGGGAAGAAACAAATCTCATTCTTAACATATTTTCTATTGTTTAAATGGTAAAAACCACCATATATATGTCAATAAAGCCCAAAAAAAAAAAATTCCAGTTTTAAGCGAAAAATATGATGACACAAACTAAAACTGTAGCAACAGCATGTATAGGTGTTTGCATATTTGGTTCAATTGACGTTGTCTCTAATATTAAATTTATTTAATTGAAAAAAGAAATTTAAAACTAATCTGGCACAAGATATTTTAGTGCAATGTAACTTCCACCAAATGGTTTGTCAATCGTGTCTTGTGGTACATATTAAGGTTTGACCTTTATATATATATATATATATATATATATATATATATATATATATATATATATGACCCGACCATATACTGGTTATAGTGAGCCCTAGAGGTCCAACCCTAAAATATCCGTAACCTTTCCCAAAATCTCTTCCATAACTTTGACAGTTGAAAGAACATATATGTATAGTACGGGAAGTTATCACTCTTTTGTATACGATGGATGATGGATGAAACGAAACGAGGTTAATTATAAATTAAAGGACTAATATTATATATATATATATATATATATATATATATATATATATATATATCAACTAGCTAGTTAAAAAAACTTAATCTAACAAAGATTTGGTCTCTCATAGATCTATATCCGTCGATCCATACTTTAAATAAAAAATGATATTTTTTTAATAAGTCGAGTTGGATAAAAAATCTATCTCACAAGATTGATCTGTGCGACGATCTCTGGAAGTTTTGTGTCTAAAAGAAAAGAGACTTTCATGTTAATTTGTTTTTTGTTATATTTACCTTTATGACTTTTTGTGTAAAAATGAACGATCCCAAACCAATGAATGAAGGGTTGTAGGAGTTGGATGAGAAAAATTAGACCAATGAGAGTATATATGTTTTGTGTAGCTATTAATAAATTAGGGTCCTACAACAAGTGACAATTCATAAAAGTGCTAACTTTTGGGATTGGTATTCATATAAGAAAACAAAAATAAATAAGTGTAGAAAAGGAAGGAAGGAATGCGTTGTTTATAAGCAATAAATGCAAGTAATTATTTAAACAAAAAAGCTACGTACTTTCCTCATTTCATAATTTCTTTCTAAAATTTTAAATTATATCTATTAAATCCACCACATATATTCATGAATATATTTTTTTGTGATCGACTGAGAAGCTTGTCCCGTTGCAGAATCTGGAAAATAACATTATTTTTGTGAGATGGGGAGAAGATTTGGTTTCTTGGCAAACTCACACCACCCGTGTACGTAACACAAATTACAATAACCACCCTTTTCCCACATTGCTTTATATATGCCCATTTGCCTTGGATGCTCGTATCGTACGGCTCACCTTTCTGTCTATATTCATTTTTTAACACACAACTTGAAACAATATTCATATACGTGTATATGCATGAAAACATGATATTTGTTGTAAGAGGACAAAAGCTGTCAAAGATTTATGGATTGTTGGAGCAAATCTGAATTTTCTTTTGTAAAATAAATAAGAAGACCCAAATCTCCCGCACTCGCAGGAGGCTTATACATCACAAAAGTCCCCGTCTACTTTCCAAATTCCTTAACGAGAAAGTTGCATGCATACTTTCCATGCATCGAAGGGGTGGGTGGGTGGGTGGGGTGGGGGTGGTCTTCTTTTTTAATAAAGCATAACTACATGACACTTACATTTGGTGCCCTCCTTCAGAATCTACTTTCAAGTCATATATATATATATAAATTTATTTATTTTGGCTTTGTGGGATATCTATCTCTTCAGGCCATTCCTTCTTTCACATGCATTCGTGTCAACGTGAATATGAGTTTGTCTTAATTTGTACCACATTCGGCAAATCTACGGTTTCACGTAAACTTGTTGGGTTTTGGTAAATTGTTTATGTTTGGTTTTCATCTAACATAAATTGGATTTTTTTGTTGGTTTCAATTTGGTTAGAAGCCACTTAAACTAGTATTAATATTTATTTGGTACGGGTGTTCATCCCACGTAGTTTTTGTGGCGACGATAAACCTTATTGCACACATTAAAATAATTCTATAACAAAAACGATGGGAATAAATAAAACAAAACGATCGACACAAGGAAATTTTTTTACTGTTTCTCTTTAATTATTTTGTTTGGAAGAATTATATTTTGTATAATACAACTCGTTATGTGATTCACATAGGAGATAATCGGTGTAATATTTGGTTGATTTAGTGATTTCATACGAAAAAGTCCAAAACAAAAAAATCCAAATTATTGAATGAAGAATAAATATCGACAAGTTCCAAAAATAAAACCCAAAATATGTCAATTTACATAACTAAAACCGTATGATTTTAAAAAATTGAGTTCATATTTTTAAATTAAAATGTAAGCGTTCGTCTTTCGTCCAATTTACGTTGACCGTGCAACTTTTGAAGCTTGGAAAGTTTTTTCCCTTTATTGAAAGTGAGTAATGCTAAGTGTACAATTAAATTTGTACAACAATTCTTACAACACAAAAAATTCAATATCAAAATTCCATTTATCAACATCTCATGATAAATTCAATGTAAAATATCACGATGTAATAATTAAATATTACTATTTAATTATTATAAATGTGGTTGTATCTTTAGTATTAATTACTCGTTGAAAGTTACATATTTTTAGACAAAAGTGAAATTCCTTCCCATATATCTCAATTGCTTTTAGTTTTTGGACTCTGTCAATTTTATGAGTGTCGACATCAAGTTTCGTTAATGGCTGTCAATCATTCAATTTGGTTGCCTTTTTTAGTTCTATATAACTATTTTAATTCCAATTGCACCTCTTTGTGACAAATACAATGTACACAACCACCAATATTAATATTATTTTTCCCAGCCTTCCGTCTCAATTGCATAAATTTCATTTCTTTTTTCGGTTATTGTAAATATATAGTCTGATTTTCAAATTTAGTGCTATTTTTTTTATTTGTTATTTAACTCTTAACTGGGTATTAGAAAATGTACAACTATTTTTTGAATGATTTAAATATAAATAGAATAAATTTTTTGTAAACTTTATTTTTTTCAATTATTTTCTTAAGTTATGTGAAAAACAATAGGATTATATATTTGGACGGATAAAATATTATTGAGCAGGTAAGTCTCTTGTGATACGGTCTCACGAATCTTTATCTGTGAGACGGGTCAACCCTACCGATATTCACAAAGTAATACTCTTAGCATAAAAAGTACTTTTTCATTGATGATCCAAATAAAAGACTCGTCTCACAAAATACGATCCGTGAGACCGTCTCACACAAGTTTTTGCCAATATTATTATATTTATTATTATTATTTTAGTTTTTTTTTTTTCTGTGAATCTTAGCTAATATTGACCTTATATTTTGATCATCAATAGGTCGCATGCCACAGTACAGTTTACTCCAGGGCAACTGTCTAGTACCTGAAAATAACGACCAAGCTCAAATTAAACTATTTTTTTTCCAAAAAAATAAATGAAACTGACTAAATCTTTTGAATGAACCAAGTTTTTCGAAAATTCTTAGATTCTTCAATCCATGTTTGTTCTGTAACGAGTTAATTTAACAAGTCTGTTCTGCCAAATTGTCCGTTAATTTATTTTATTTTTATCGATTTATAGTGTGTTTATTATAGTGTACAGGCTGAATATTTTTAAAATTAAATCAGCCAATTTTAGCGAGTAAATTTAGTCTATAAAATTTCTGTTGATCCAAATGCAATTTAAGATCCTAAAATTCCTGTATCACTACCATTTCAACAAGGGATTAAAGTAATGAATAGAATAATAATTAATTTAAGGAAATGAAAAGCTAATCACGAGGCCCCACGTGATTTGATTAGGACAGAAATTATAAAAACTAATTGACCCTTAACTACGTCATTATAATACAAATACTGCCATTCAATCAGACACGATTGAATCATTAAAAAAACACACTCCAAAACATTATGAAAAGCCGCAAAACTAATACTATATTAATTATCTAATAAAAAGTCATTAAATACATTATTTGATTTTGCTGAGAGAGACAGAGCAAGCAATCCCTCTGCTGCTCTGCAGATCCAACATGGATGAACTTGTATTCCACTAGATAAGATTCAAAATATTCATGCTAACTTTCAATTCGACCACCAAAGTTTGAAAAACCATTCCATCGATCAAGATTTTCCTGTGCTAATAGGCAAAAATTTCAACAATGTATTTCTTCCATAACATAATTTCATTCAAATGGTTAAATTATTTTGTTATTTCGATTCCTGGTTTCATAAATACTGTCTAGTGTATGTTTAAATTAAAACTAACGAAAGCCAACACAATAGACTGGATAATAGAGCTATAATATTAGAACATCTTGTGCTAAAATGTACCTCTTTCTTTCCGAAAGTTGGGAACAATCTGCCTAAGCCACAGAGTGAATTAGTTGTGCAGAAATTCAGGTAAGAAAATTCATTAAAGTTCAGTGGGTCAGAAGCTTGAAAGACGCCTTGTTCGTGAAACTGGATCAAGAATCGTGTTAGCATCTCCAAGCCGAAGCAGAGATCAACTCCTTCCGTTGCCAACATAGGATGAGTGACGACTGTCTCTTCTCTACCTGGAATCCTCTTATGGGGGTCTTCTTTATGAGACATTCGGCTTGTGATTCGGTGAAATTGCTAAATGTTACTGGGGAGAAGCCGGATGATAGAAACATAGTCCTCCAATGCTGTGTCTTTTCAGGATAACGAAAACGGCCTGTGACAACCTTTTCGATTCCCGGATGGATAAAAAACCTCTCGATCTTTTGCGTGGCATCCGCATTCATATTAGCTGCATCCAGTGACTCGAGGAGGTTGGAATACGATTGAAGGGCGTGAATCATATGGTTGGCAAATGAAAGATCGGTTCTGTCACATCCTCGGTCCACAGAAACAACAATTCTTGGTGACAATTGTTTCACAAAGTGCAAGACTAAAGGAACCGGTAACTGGTAATTGACAAGGGAACCAACGGGAAGATTCACAGCAACCACTTCACCATCGGATGTGTGCCAACACTGAGACCATGAACCGGAATTCAAAGAATCGATGCTCATAACCTCGAACTCAAGTGCTAGATTTATTTCACTAGCAAACTGGACGATATTTTCCCGAGTGAGTCCGAGCTCTATCTGATCATGAGTCGAGGGTGAGGCAAGTACAGTTATCTTCAAAGAAGGTGTGCCCTCGTTCCTTAGTGCTAGCTCCTGAATGAGAGAGGCCCATTGTCCACCATATCCAATATCAAAATCCACAATATGAATCCTATGGAATCCGTCAAAGGCTTCTAGGAAGGGCTTGATTGCAAGTAAAGTGGGTAAATTGTACTAGGGGTGAAATCTCAGAGAAGGCCTTATAAGCACCAATCTTGAAAATGAGACTAAATGGGGAAGAAGTGGTGGTACACAGGTCAAGATTGTTGTTAGTTTGGAGGAGCAATTGCAACGCCTCCTTGCAATAAAAAGCAGCCCGATGAAAAGGCTTGTCAATGGGAGAGAACTGGTGATTGAGCCGCGCCAATATCTCTTGCGCGAGTACAGGATTCCCCGTCTGGACCAGCTCCGCCGCCTTGTACAGCTGGTCGATTATTGCCTGCTGTTGTTGCTGGAGGCAATGTCCTGGTTCATCCCCACCGCCAATTTTTGGTTTCTGCCCTGAACCGATGGGCCTATG